>NW_027556291.1:49167756-49385256 GCF_003287225.1 Phascolarctos cinereus
ATGATCTTTAGCGCCCCTTCCACTTCTGACCTATATATTTTATGATAGTAGCTAAATAGCTATTATCATAAAAGGAAATAATAAATTCTCTAAAAGGGACTATGAAAATTTGTTTGAGGCCTTAGAAGGACTGCAGAATTAATTCATTTTTTAGTAAGAGAATATTTTCTTAGTTGAACCATCATCAAATACTCAAATCAATCAATGATCACATCTCTTGGTATTCCTTTTAGCAGAGCAGAACCTGCCTCATTCACACAACCAATGCTGTGAGACTCTCATTCACATGCTGCCTTATGTTTGCCACAGTGACTCCACCTACTTTGCTGGAGCTTTCCTCATCAATCCAGAGGTTGTTTATTGGTTTATTTCTTTCTTTTGCCACATGATCAGATCATCTCTTTTTTTTTTCACTCATACATTTCTTTGATAACATGCTTTGCTCTGATTTGCCTTCATAATGTCTTATTTGTAATGTCTTAGAGCCTGCTAGTACCTATCGTTCACCTCTCCATTTTCCTTGGAGTGATACTCAGTTTCAGTTCTTCAGAGGCCATCCTGTTCTATGACTAACAGCTCTATTAAAATAATGCAAGAATATCATTATTTAAAAGATGGGTCTTTGATTCATTGAGAAGCTTGTGTCACTAAAAGAACTTTGCCATTTTTAAGAGGTCCCTTCTTCTATTCTTTAATTCTGGGTCCAGCTCATTGTCGATTTTGGTGTTTGGGTTTTCTTGGGAAAGATACTGGAATGATTTACCATTTTCTTTTCCAGATCATTTTACAGATGAGGAAACTATGACAAACAGAGGTTAAGTGTTTTTCCCTGAGTCCCACAGATAGTAAGTGTCTGAGGCCAGATTTGAACTCAGGAAAATGAGTCTTCCTGACTCCAGGCCTGGCACTCTATCCACTGCAGCACCACCTAGCTGTCCATATGTAACAATACTTAATAATTATGTATGTGCGTAAACATACACACACATACATTATATATATATATTCTGAAAGACTAGGTCGATCTAGATCCACTAAAATGACTATCATGGTCTAGACAATAGTATTATCAATCCACTTGGTTTTCGTGTGTATGTAGTTAAGCCAAACTCTTTTGAATGATTATATATATATCATGTAGTAGCCTCTGCATTGTTCCCGGACTTGATCTAAACAATATAATGCCATCTGCAACAGAAGCATCAGGAGAACCTTACTATGTATAGGAAATCTCCAGCTTAGGTTCTGAACTGGATTACTGACATGCCAATGATGAATACATTTTAGCAAGCATATATAACTTCATTTTATGTCTCACTTCACATTAATGATCACAGGATAGGCATACAAAGTTATCCATTTTGTAGTCTTTCAAGAAATATTGTTTAATTTTGACAATAGTCTTTAAGGTAGAGTTTTTACTCTACTTTTTTATAGTTAATAGTGAGCACCATGGTATCCTATATTCTCTACATTTTTCATTCAATTGTGTGACTGAAACTTGTTATCTACTGTGGAACATAGCTTATGTCAACCTTGTAGGTCTCTTTTAATGCCCTCATAAAGGAAGCCCTCAAATGCATACATAGATTATTTCCATAAAAATTTCATGCATATGAGAAAGTAGACATATGTTCATTGGTTATTAATCTCTTAATCACCAGTTTTGCAGTAATAATATCCAAGAATTTTTTCATACTTTTAACATCTTCCCTTCATCCAGATACCTTGAGAATCAATCACTCAGTGCCCTCAAATTTGTTGTCTCAAGCATGGATCTTCTCTGTGTGTATTCGGTCAGGTCTAGTTATTTCTCCAATCCATGTTTTCTTCAGTACCATTTCCACTTCTTTCACAAGTACACCTGCAACTCTGATGTTAGAATCCACATATATTGATGCTATGTCCTTGATGGTAAAAAGAACTTTTATGCTTCTAAATAAAAATCTTTGCAGATCTTTTCCATCTTTTGTCTGTTGTTCTCCCAGTTTCATCATTAAATATCCTCAGGATGACTACATAATTATGCTTCTTGCCAAGCTTTTAAAAAACTTTTTTTCTGCCACTGCTTCTTTTTTATGAGAAAAAAAAAGACTTCATAAATTTCTGTTAACCTTCTCCATGTAATTTTTACAATTGGCAAGGAGAGCAAGGATTTTCTGCCAAAGGCCATTTTTAAACTCTTTCTTCTTGTTATAGGCATTGATTTCCATCACTTAAATTTCTGTATGAAATTATTGTCATTTATGCAGAGGTCTTTCCCTCTATTTCTTTTCTTTTCTTTTTTTTTTTTTTTGCTTTAGTAATTCATTTTAACAGATCAGATTGGAGTTGTTTTAATTGTATTTCATGTCTTTTCCCTTCATTTTTATGCTTTCTTCTGGCTTTTGTTAATTTTGATCTTTGTTTTAAGAAGTCAGTGGTCTTGAAGTATAGACACTGACTTGAGAGTGAGGTAATAGATCTGACAGTTTTGAGTCAACCTAGATCAGTCTCTGCACTAAGCAGTGAACATATAGCTATCAATAAATAGTCACATTCTTTCATGCATCCTCTAATACACTTAAATCCAAACTTAAAGAATCAGCATATTTTTAATATTTTCATATGATCCTAAAAGGCAATTATTTATTTACAAAATAAAAATAATTAGTTTATAAATAATTTTTAAAATGAAAATAAGTAATGAATTTACCTTCTATAAATATCAAAATAAGGTACAAGCAAAAGGTTGAGTATCAAGTTAATAATGTTTCTTTAACAATATTTAATTCATCCCAATCATGCATGCTTCTAGGTTTCTAAGTTGTTTTTCACTAATTTAAAGATAAGATGAAAAAAGAAAATCAGAAATAATTATTGTTGTTTTTCAGTTTTTTCAGTTATGTTTGACTCTCTGTGACCCCATTTGTGGTTTTCTTGGCAGAGATACTGGAGTGGTTTGCCATTTCCTTCTCCAGCTAATTTTACAGATGAGGAAATTGAGGCAAACAGGGTTAAGTGACTTGCCCAGGGTCACACAGCTAGTAAGCATCTTGGCCAGATTTGGACTCAGGAAGATGAGTCTTCTTGATTCCAAGGGCAGTGTTCTATTCACTCCAGCACCTCCTAGCTGCCCCTGAAATAATTATAAAAACGTATTTTTCTACAGAAAATCTATTTCACTATTTTGAAACAAAGGTCTATCTAGACCCTGATTCAGTTTATCATCTTTCTTTCCCTTACGTGTAAATATCTTATTCTGATTTTTGTGATCATTTCCCTGAAACAGATGTGGGTAATTGTCTTCAGCCACAGAGGTCCCCTAAAATTGGTGCTGTCACTATATGCTTGAGAAGGAGCCAGGGCAAAGAGTTGACAACGTTGTATTCTTCTGGATGACCAGTTTTTCATCCTTGTTCCTGGACCTGGTGCCATGTTTGGTGAACCCTGTGAGCTGTATTACCAGATGCACATGTGAACAATGGAGGTAGTTTTCACACTAACAAAATCATAGGTCTTGACCAAGGTAATAATTATCATAATGATAGAGTATTAAGTTCTCTTCTAGTTCAAGTCTATATGATGTTGTGATCCTGCTAGATTAATAAGGAAGAGGAATGTCATAGACTTGATGTTTGTCTTAATTTCAGCAAACCATTTAACAAAGTCTCTTGGAATAGCCTTGTAAACAATATGGAGAAATGGGCATTGGAGGATAATGATCCTAATGTGTGACTCCATAGTGAATAGTGTGCTGAAAGAGAGTATTGATTAATGGACTGATGTCAACCTGGAAGGGTGTTCTCTACTAGCATGCTACAGGGCTCTGTCATGTTCAACATTTTTATCAATGACTTGGATGAAAGACATGGCAGGAATGTTTATCAAATTTGTGGATGGCACAAAGCTGGGAGGGATAACTAATAAATTGTTTGACAGAATCATGATTCACAAAGATCTTGACAGGCAGAAATGATGAGCCCAAACTAACAAGTTAAAACTTAAAATGCCCCTGAATTTACTTTCGGAATCACAAATTCACGAGTAGAAAAATGAGGGTCTCAGTTGATTCAGTCTGGGCCAACAGTAATACTTGACTACAAAATCTAATATGAAAGATCATGTTGAAAGGCTACTTTCATACAAGTATCATGTCTAGATCAGAGGAATGGAAATCCCACTAGGTAGAGACACGAGACCCAGGGGAAAGCAGTACAAAAATACCATGAGCAAATAAAGGACATTGGGTTCCTGAGGTATCAGAGGCAAAACTCGTCTTGGACATATTTGTTTGCTACATATGTGCCTCATTATCTGTACTCTCTACTTGGCTCCACTCTTCCTATTAATGCTGTATTTGTGGGAGAGTGCACCTTAGCTTTATGGACTGACTCTTAACTATTATTCTCCTATATCATCTCAATTAATGTCTTTGCTTTGCTCTAATTTTGTCTACTGATTATTAAAGCTAAATGAACTGGTGAGGCCTTGTGAGCTTTAATTTTGGGAGTTTGGACCCACAGAATAACCTTGAATCTGGGAGCACAGTGGTCTTGGGGGAACCCAACCTGTATCCTGAGAGTGCTGATGAGGTAGGATGCCATATTTTAGGGGTCCATCTGGCTTATCTTTCAGTCCTCCGAGTATTTGTAGGCACCTGCTGGAGAAATTCACCATCCATGACTTTCCTTTCTGGAAGCCCTAGAGTTGCAGGTATATACTGGAGAAAAATTATCCTTTTATGTTGTTTGATGTCCAAACTGTGGTGAAACAGTCATTTTTTTTTTCAGTGTGTTTCCTTGACAAGTCAGGCCAGTTTCTTTGATATACCTTTTGATTGCTTGAGTACTTAAATACTGATATCTGTTATATTACTGCATTCATTATTAGAATGGGAATTGATGTAAGTAGTCTGAATGTTGTATACCTAGAATACTGGTACCTAACCATACACCTCTAACCTCCACACAGAGGACTCCTGATTTAGCGAATACTTCCGAAATTAAAGCACAAGGACATGGAGAGAATTCTGCGGGAAGCTATAGATGCTTCACATGTGAAGTGTTCATTAAATGACATGAAGAAAAGGACAAAACCCTGAATTTTTTTTGTAAGGTACCATAAAATGTGTGTCCTTCTGAAATTTCTGATAAAATAAGAGCTTCATAAAACTATTAGATCTTTTTTCTTTTTTGGCAATTGGGGTTAAGTGACTTGCCCAGGGTCACACAGCTAGTAAGTGTCAAGTGTTTGGTCTGAGGCTGGATTTGAACTCAGGTCCACCTGACTTCAGGGCCAGTGCTCTATCTACTGCGCCACCTAGCTGCCCAGAAAGCTGTTAGAAACTGATTACTAGGCCTCTCACAGAGGATGACAGGACATTACATAGAGTTAAAACATTGTTAATCATTGGGAGATTGTCTGGCGACAGATTGTCAGAATTGACCAGAAAAGGCTAGATTAGCTTGGGTGTCTCAAGACAATAGTGAAATCTACTAACCTCAGTACCAGGGATTTAGTAGGCAATATTACACTCCTTTTTTGGAGAGAAACTTAGCCCACCAGATAAGTAATCCTTTGGGTCCTGGCTGGAACATACTGCTGATTTGATAGAAGGGTGAGATAAACATGGATGACTGTTGGGAAGCCTCAGGGGACCAGCCATTGATGTAATATCTCCACTGAAAAGACAGCGCTCAGAGATGACAATATTGAAATTTTTTTCAGTATTTGATGGAATATGGTTATGCTGAAAGTGCTGATATTATTTCCGTGTAATACCTAATCACCTTCAAGCAGCAGTTGGAGAAGGAATGGAGAAGCTTTTACACAGGGCTGTGATTGATAAGAAAATTAACTTTAATATTGTTAATATCAAATGTAATATTCCTTCCTCTGTCAAAAGGCCATCCTGGCAGTAGCTTAAAAAGAAGCTCTAGGAATGTCATTACATTCCAGCTCTTGAGGCACTTTGCTTTCAACTAAGTTGGGCTTGCCTCCACCCTGCGAATCTGAGTTCTGTTTATCCTGTAAACAAAAACTAACTTAGGCTAGTAGCTACAGAAAGTGACTCAAGTGGCCTTGCCCAGCTCATTACAGTTTGGGGCATCTTGGATCATGAAGGAGAAAACAGCCAGGATGAAGTCAGTTTTCTTACTTGCCAAAGGTGGCTGGAGCCTCATAACCAGGCCCCAATCCTCATATGACTCCCTCTCTCCCTTTTCCTCCTGAATAGATAAAAATCTCTCTGTAAGTTTTCTCTGTGGACACTCCTGTATTTAGATACATGGCAGTGCCCCAGGCTTGTGACCCTCTTTATCTAGATTAAAGACACCTTTTCCTCTACATAAGAGTTTGATTTATTTCAGGACTCAACATGATCAAGGAGGTAGTCCCTGTGGAGTACATTGAGCCATGCCATACAGGACAGTGGACACAATTTTGACTGCCTTAACAAAAAGACTTGCATTCCCCACCAACACCCCATTCTCCCTGCTGGCAGCTAGTGATATAGTTGATAGAGTCCTGGGACTGGAGTTAGGATTACCTGAATTCAAATCTGGTCTCAGATATTTACTAGCTGTGTGTGACCCTGGGTAAGTCACTTAACCACTGTTTGCCTCAGTTTCCTCATCTGTTAAATGGGGATAATAATAGCACCTATCTCCAGGATTGCCGTGAGGATCTAATGAGATAATATTTGTAAAAAGTACTTAGCACACAGTGCCTGGCACATAGTAGGTGCTACACAAATCCCCTGGATTTTTTTTTCTGTGAAATTTGGATTCAGTGAAAGGACAGCACTGAAGGATTTAGAAGGCCACAGGTTCCCCACCCCTGATCTAATACATTCTTTTCATTTTATAGGTGTGTAAACTGAGGCCTAGAGGGGCTAAATTTTGTCCTTTCTTTCCTCCTTACACTGACCAGTCTTAATTTAGTCTCAAAACCTCTTCTCTTCTCCCCCAGGGCAGCTTGGCCACTGGGCTGAAGCTTATTCTGCATTAAAACCTTATCCCTCAACTGCCAGCTTTAGTTTATTTCCCTTAGGGGATCTTCTCTCTGCTTCTTGCTGGTTAGAAGGGAGAAAAAATCAGCCTCTTTCTCTAAGCTTTCTTTTCTAGCTGCAAAGTTTACCACTTCACTTGCTCCTACCCCATCTCCTCTCTGATTTGTTCAGCTCACTTTACTACTAGTCTGTTTGAGTAGATCCCACGTGAATGTAAACATGACCTCATTGAGATAGATTTAAAAGAAAAAAATATGTCTCTTTCCAATCAAAGGTGTAATTTCCTTGTTATCTCTCTATGCCTTTTTAATTTTTTTCCTTTCATTGAGATGTTACTCTAATAGCCTCCTATTTTTTTTTTCTCACACTTAGTATTACTAGTAAACAGACTGCTTTAAAAATTATTCCAGCACTGGCCCTGGAGTCAGGAGGACCTGACTTCAAATTTGGCCTCGGAAATATGATGCTTACTAGCTGTGTGACCCTAGGCAAGTCATTTAACCCTGGTTGCCTCACAAAAAAAATATATTCCATACTGTTAAGGGCCCCTTCAAAGTGTTCCTCTACCAACTACACCTCAGCTCATTCTGCCTTTGGGGTAGTTTATTCAAATTCTATTCATTTCAGAATTGCTGGTAAACCAAAAGTCCATGAATGTTAGCAAAAAGGAGGTCTGTACTCAGAAGGACTTTAATCAGCTGTTAAGTATCCAGAGAAAGGCAACCAGATGATACCATAAGCAAATTAGGAGAGCAAGGAGAGCAAGGAATAGTTCATTCACCTGTTGGATCTATGGAGAATGGAAAAATGTATGACCAAACAAGAGATAGAGAACATTATGAAATGCAAAATGGATTATTTTTATTACATTAAATTAAAAGGGTTTTGCACAAACAAAGCCAATGCTTTGATTAGAAGAGAAACAGAAAGCTGGGAAACACTTTTTACAGCCAGTGTCTCTGATAAAGGCCTCATTTCTAAAATATATAGAGAACTGAGTTAAATTTATCAGAATACAAGTCATTCCCCAGTTGATAAATGGTCAAAGGATATGAACAGCAGTTTTCAGATGAAGAAATTTAAGCTATCTATAGTCATATTTAAAAAAATGCTCTAAACCACTATTGATTAGAGAAATTCAAGTTAAAACAATTCTGAGGTATCACCTCACACCTCTCAGATTGGCTAATATGACAAAACAGGAAAATGATAAATGTTGGAGAGGATGTGGGAAAATTGGAACATTGTTGGTAGAGTTGTGAACTGATCCAACTATTTTGGAGAGCAATTTGGAACTATGCCCAAAGAGCAATCAAACTGTGCATACCCTTTGATCCAGCAATACCACTACTAGGTCTGTGTCCCAAAGAGATGATAAAAAAGGGAAAAGGGCCTACATGTGCAATAATATTTATAGGAGCCCTTTTCATGGTGGCAAAGAATTGGAAATTGAGGAGATGCCCATCAGTTGGGGAATGGCTGAACAAGTTGTGGTATATGAATGTAATGGAATATTATTGTTCTATAAGAAATGATGAGCAGGCAGATTTCAGAAAAACCTGGAAAGATTTACATGAACTGATGCTGAGTACAGTGAGCAGAACCAGGAGAACATTGTACACAGTAATAGCCACATTATGTGATGACCAACTTTGAAAGCAATTCAATGATCTAAGCCAATTCCAAAAGACTCATGATGGAAAATGCTATCCACATCCAGAGAAAGAACTGATGGAGTCTGAATGCAGATTGAAGCATACTATTTTCTCTTTTTTGTTTTTCTTTCTCATAGTTTTTCCCTTTTGTTCTGATTTTTCTTTCACAACATGACTAATGTGGAAATATGTTTAAAAAATAAATAAAATAGGGGAAAAAAAAGGAAGGCAACCAGAAGAGAGAATTGACAGAAGGAACTAGGAATGTCCTTCAGCTATCTGAAGGACAGCTATCATGTGAAGAAAAAATTGAACTTGTTCTATTTATCCTCAGAGGGCAGAAATAAGAGTTATGGGTTGAAATAGGAAAAGGTAAAATTTAGGTTTGCCTTTGGGGAAAATGTCCTAACAGAGCTTCATAAAAGTAGAAAGATCCAACTTAGAATACAGTGGGTTCCCCCTGACTGGAGACCTTCCAGCATAGGCTGGAATACTTGTTGAGGATGTCATGAAGGGAATTCTTCAGTTGGGCTACATTAGAGGCTTTAGGCGTGGAGTGCACAGAGCTACAACCCCTCCTTACTCCCATCCCCCATGCCCCTGAACACATACACACACCCTACAGGAGAACTAGATTAGGGTGTAATTGGGAAATATTTAACAAAATAACCAAAAATACAATAAAACAGATAATTTGCTTATGTGGTTTTTTTAAAGTCAATTTGTGGCCACAGGGCTCCTTATGTGAGGTTTAGTGACCAGTACCTATTTGATTTTGATACCACTGGGCTAAAAATGACCACTGATGTCTCTTCCAATTCTTAAATTCTTTGGTGCTCCAGAGAATAAATTGTAGAGAAGGAAAACTGGCAGGAGGGCAACCAATGAGAAAGTTGTTGAAATCCAAAGAAGAAAAATAACGAGTTCCTGTTCTCATTGGTGTTCATGTGAATGAAACAATGGGGATAAAAGAAATATTTTAAATTGGAAACTACATTTAGTGTATACAAACACACACACATCAGAATGATCAACCCAGAGGCTGAGAATCTTTGCTGAACTGAATCAGTGTTAAATGTCTTTCCTATACTATTATGAAGTAAAGTTCCCTTTGTTAACTGTTAAATGGGCTACAGATGTCCCATTTCATTGTAATCCAAGTTATAAGAGAGGGCCTAGTTGGGAGCTGACCAGTGCTCGTGAATTGTGTGTATGTGTTCTCTGAGAAAGGCTGCTGGCCTTAGAGTTAGGAGAAAGCTGAATTAACATCCTGCCCAAGACACTAGTTCTGTGACAATGTGTAAGTTGCTTAACCTAGCTGAGCTTTACAATTTCTCACATGTGAAATATGAATAATAGCATCTAAAGTACCATCCTGTAGGACCATTATGTGGATCAGACAAGATAATGCATGCAAAAGAAATGATAGCTTTGAAGTGCTGCCTAACATTCACCAATTTTTCCTGTCATGCAAACATAATTCACTTTTTTGCAATGTACATTCATATTCTTTGTATGTACTTATCTGTGTACCCATTTTTATCCCCACCTCCAGTAAAATGTAAGCTCCTTCAAGGCAGGAGCTATTTTGGTTTGTCCTTCTATCCTTCTAACCTTGCAGTCTGCCTTCCACACAGTAGGTGCTTAACAAATGCTTGCTGAATTAAATTGAATGCTGTGATTATATGAATTCAGTTTCAGCAAAGCTCCTCCACTGATGCCAACGGCTATTTCCTGTTCTGTTTTTTTAAACATGGTTTAAGTAGATGTAGTGACCAAAAATACTCGTGTATTTCTTTATGAACACTATTCTGTACCTGACACCTACCAGTTTAACTCTGAACAAAATTAGGAGGGAAAAGTCTAACCATACAATCACCCTTGGATTGGGTAGAGAAGTTATCTCTTGCGCAGTCTGACCCAAGGGCAAAACAAATTCCCTGAACAAAAGTGTTGTCCAAAAATCACCTTGTTTTCAGTTCTCCAAAGTGCTAATTTCAAAACCATTAGGGAGAAGCCTCCACAGATTCCTAACATTCTAAGAGTGAGACAGGCAATTTCCAAAATATTAAGGTGTCACTGCAAAGTGATTTAGGTTCTCAATTTGGACTGTCTATAAACTTTTGAACTCAGATTGAATAAGTCTTTGCCTGCCTTTCATCTAAGGTATACCACCTAAAGCCTTTTGAAAAGAATTAATATATTTAATCACTCTGTAATACATGGGCTCTGGGCTCATCCTCCTAGCCCCCACTCCTCTGGCACAGCTCATCCACCCCTTTCAGCATTCTAGGGGTAATCCTGAAGGATTAGTGGTAATGGTGGGACCCAGACTGTCATCCACAAGCTGCCATTTAGTATGTTCCCCCATTAAAAGTTGCCAGTTAAGATCTCCTTAATATCTTATAACCAATTAGCATCAGTTAGCTTTTACAAAGGGAAATTTACTGAGAAGGGATAGCAAAAATTCTTATACAACCACCTCTTAAACTGGAAGCTTATATTCATTCATCCTCTTGATCTTTGGGAAAAGCAGGCCCAACTTAGAGTAGTTGCTATCAAACTTTCCTCCCCCCAAGTTCACATCATGGTTCTCACAGGCTGCCTTTATTTGCTTCTGGTCATATAGGTTGACCCTCAGAAATGGCTCCTCACTGGCCCCAATTACCCCAGCTACTTGTTCTGGTTAATGAGGGACTCTGTGATGGCTCTTCTTGACCTTTTGAAGCTTGCAGCATCATAACTTGGTGCATTCTGTCCCTGACATTCCTTCAGCTAAGATGGGAGAAGAATAAAATTCAACAGAAACAGGAAAAAATAAAGCAGCATCTGGTATTCACAGCGAAATGGCAGCTGGGTAGGGAGATGAGGCGGCTTTGGCAGTGGGCAGCAGGCCATTGCCACTTGGCCAGTACTATGTTTCCCCGACTTGGAGGCTTCTAACATTCCTTATCCCACTCACAGGCATCTGGTTGAGCTTTTTATATGCACACTCAAGTCTAGCTCAGCAACCGAGAAGCTTTTTGTCAGCACTCAGTGAACCAATGGGAAATGAGATACCTGTACACTTTCCAAAGTGGGGAGGAAACGGAGCCCTCCATTCCACATTTCCAGATGCAGGTTGACTTAACCTCCTTGTGGATATTAAAGCAGGCAGAAAATATTGTACCGGACCTAAAGACTGAGCTCCCATTAACCAGCACTGCCCCCGCCCCTCACTCTAATGAATGTTACTCACAGCAATAGTATGTCTCTAGAAATACCAAAAGCATGTTAGGTATTACCTTGATTAATCCAGACAGGTAGGAGTTTCCAGAGAAACCATATCAAGTAATGGGAAGAGAGCTTGATTCTGTGGTCTCGGGTGTGTGTCATATGACCTTTCAATGCTTCAGGCAACTCTATATGACTCCAAGCTGCTTTAATGGGGGGAGCATCCCTACCCACAGCTTTGCCCATTGATGAAATCAGAAGTCCAGAACTTCCCCCCAAAAAAAAAATTCTTAGGTAATTTTATCATCATTTTATGGTTTTTACTGGTGAAACAATGGGGACAGAGAAAAGATAAGGCTTATATTATTAAATTCCTTGAAATATCCCCTTTGGAACTTTTTCAAACCCTTTGAGTATAATGAAGTCATGCTGTTAGGAGAAATGATAAGGCAGTTTGCAGGGTTTTTACATCGAATAATCATGTTTCCATGTAGCATATATGTTGTCAGTAGACTATGGAATTATAGATATTGAGGAACTTAACAAGTGAAGGAAAATATGAACCTTTGTTGCAGAAACTTAAGAAGAAAATATTGCATGATATAAGCTTACTTTCTCCTTCCTCTCTCCCTCCTTCCTTCCTTCCTTCCTTCCTTCCTTCCTTCCTTCCTTCCTTCCTTCCTTTCCTTCCTTCCTTCCTTCCTTCCTTCCTTCCTTCCTTCCTTCCTTTCTCCCTTCCCTCCTCCCTTCCCTCTTCTCTCCTTCCCTTTATCCCTTCCCTCCTCTCTCACTCCCTTCATTGCCCCTCTCCATCATACTCTCTTCTCCTCTCAAGTTTCCCACACCATTTCTCAGCCTCCACCCTATCAGCGGAAGGCATCACCACATTCTTTACTGAGCACATAGAGGCTGTTCTCCCTGAGCTTTCCTATTCTCCCTTATTCTGAAAAAAAAAATTGTGCAGGACCTAAGGACCTGCACATTTCAAAAACATTCAACACCCATCATTCTTTCCTCCTTTATACCAGTTTCTCTTAAAGAAGTTGGTCTCCTCTTCATCAAGGCTGACCCCTCTAATTATATGCTTGATCCCATCCTTTCCTGCTGCCTCTAGCAGACTGTCCCCAGAATCATCCCCTTTCTCTTTAATTTTTACTCTCTCCCTGTCTACTGGCTCATTGCCTCTTATTCATGAACCTGCTTAGGTCTTCCCCCTCCTAAAAAAACCCTTCACTTGATTTCATCATCCCCTCCAACCCATATTCCCCTCTCCCCCTTTCACAGTCAATCTCCTACAAAAAGCTATCTATATTCATTAGCTCCACTTCCTCTTCTCTCACTCACTTTTCAGCTTCTTGTAATTTGGCTTCTGACTTCATTAATCAACTGCAACTGCTCTTTCCAAAGTTACCAGTGATCCCTTAATTGCCAAATTTGATGGCCTTATCTTAATCTTCATCTTCCTTGACATTTTGATAGCAATTGACATTGTTGGCCACTTTCTCTCCCGGGATACTCTGCCCACATTGAATTTCTGTGACATCTCTTTCAATTCTCCTGTTTGTCTGAATATTTCAACTTAATCTTCTTTGATGTACAGTCAACCATATCTTGCCTCTTGTCTGTGTACACCAGGACTCTGTCCTAGAACCTCTTTTGTTTTCTTTCTGTACCCTTGGTGAGCTCATCAGACCCCATGGGTTTATCATCTGCTGGGAGGAAATCCAGATCTATTTACCTGCCTTTTCCTCTCTCCTGAACTCTAATCCCATACCACCAACTGACTATTGGACATTTCCAAAGGGATACCCTGTAGGTATCTCAAAATTGATGTGACCAAAATAGAATTGATTATCTTCTATCCCCTCCCAATCCCAAACCCTTGAATCTGGAATCTTTCCTATTTCTGTCAAAGGAATCATCATACTTCTTATCATAAAAGGTTGCAACTTCAGAATCATCCTCAACTCTTCTATCATCATCAAGCCACATATTCCATCAACTGCCAAATCTTTTTAATCTTATCTCCATAGTATTTCTCTTTTGAGCTACTTCTCCCAACTCATATCCACTATCCTAGTTCAGGCCCATATCACCTATCACTGGATTTCTTGGAATAGTTTCCTAATTGGTTTCTGGGTCTCAAGTCTCTCCCCTCTTCAGTCAGTCTTCCACATACCTGCCAAGGTGATAACTAGCGTAGGGCTGGCCATATCACACCCCTGCACAATAAATTCTGGTGGCTCCCTATTACCTCTATGATGGAGTACAAAGCCATCTGGCTTTTAAATGTGTCTACACCATGGCTCCAACTTAACTTTCTAACCTTATGATAAATGATTCCCCATTACTCACTCTTTGCTACCATTAAACTGGCCTTTGTGCTTTTTTTTTTTCTTCATGCTTTTCTTTACACATTACATTCCATCTCCCTTCTCTGTGCTTTTGTGTTGACCATTACCCATTCCCTCCTCACCTCTGCATTTATCTTGGATCCCTAGCATACTTCACAAGTCAGCTGAAATTCCTTTCTTTTTGATGCCTTTATCAATGCTTCCAGCTTCTATTGTCTTCACCATGACTCCCCTCCCAATTACCTTGTGTTGATTTTGTATGTGTAAACTTATAGGTGTACTTGTTTCATTCCCCTTCCAGAATATATATTCCTTAATGGCAGAGACTATTTCATTCTTATCTTTATATCCCTAGCACTTAGCATAGTTCCTGGAACATATAAATGGCTGTTGATGAACTGAATGATTTCCTCAAACCTCCTTCTCTTTCTCTTTATGGACTTTGGCCGAAAGTGTGGCAGGCCAAGGAAAATGCAAGCATTTCTATGTGGGACTGGCCATGTCACGTTCATATAGAGAGTCTCCTAAGTAAATTACTAAGGCCCCAAGATAGGAAGAAGTTACTAATTGTCAATTTGTACTGCTTTTCATTCCTGTTTGCTCTACCATGCATGAAAATATTTGGTAACTTAGCAGCCTAGATTAGCTATCTTAGAAGAATTAAGCACCTTCTTGAGGAAGACACATATTACAACTGGTCTAATATAGACTAGAACAGACTTCATTTTACTCTATCATCCAATATTATGGTGATTATAGATATCTCCATTGTCATTTCCAATCAGTTGAGTGAGCATTTATGAACTATTTACTGTCTCCTAATGGTCTGCTGGGCTAAGCACAAAAGAAATATATAAAACACAGTCTATGCCCATGAAGAGCTGAGTCTAGCTGTGGAGAAACATTAGGTTAAAAAATCAGCTTCCCAAATATGGGATTGCATTCAGTTCCATGAGCATCTGTTAAGTTCTTTTGTTTGTCAAGCATTGTACTTTCCATGATGGATGAGGAAGATGGAAAAGTTGCAGAGGACTACAGAGTTAGTTTCCTTGAGTCAGTGCTGTGTTGTAGCAGTGTCCCCTCCATGGAGACCAACCGTCAGACAAACATCTAAGAACTCTTTTGATGTGAATCTTCATTACGAGAAAGGTGGGTCCCAGAATGAGAAGCATCCCGTGCTCTGGTCAGATAACACCTGAAGCACCACATTCAGTTCTTGGTACCATATTTTAGGAAGGACATTAACAAATGCAAGTGAATCCAGATGACAGTGATCATGATAATGAGGTGATGAAAAACCTTGGCATAGGAAAGGCCTTAAGATATTAATCCTGGAGGAGAGAAGACTGAGGGTGGCAGAGAGTGGGATAGAAAAATATAGCAATACTTGATAACTATCTCCAAAGCATTTCAAGGGCAGGTTCCACGGTTGAATACAAGTCAAGAGCTCCCTGGTGTGTTTGTGTGGGTGTGTAAAATTTAAAACTGGTAGGGAGCTTAGCGATCATCAGGCCCATCCCCATCATTTAACAGACAGAGAAAATGAGGTAAAGAGAAGTGAAATTAAATTCAGTCTAAGAAATATTTATCATTCCCCTTCACAGCTCTAGTCGCTATCCTCAGTAGTGGGAATAGAAAGACAAAACCGGAGCTCACCTTGCCTAAAAGAAGCTTACTTTCTACTGGGGAGGGGGGAGAAGGAAATGCAATGTGTACAAAAGTATGTAAATGCCAAAAAATTCACAAAGTAATTTCAAAGAATAGGGTATGCTAACAATTGTGGAGAACAGCAAAGCCCTTTTATAGGAAGTCATACCTGAGGTGTGATTCAAAGGAAGCTAGTGGTTTTCTTTAAGGCAGAGGTGGAGAAGGACTGTTTTTCAGACATCAAATACAGCCTAGGCAAAAGCACAGAGGAGGGAGATGAAATGTCATATCTCAGGAACATTTCACAAACCAATCTGATTGCATCAGAAATCATGGGAAGGAGAGTTATCTCGAGTTATGAGAAAGATAGAAAGGAGTCAGCTTGCGGAAGTCCTTAAATGCTGGAATGAGGAGTTTGTATTTTATCTTAGAGGTATACTTCCATCTCTGAGAATTCCTTGTGAACTTCAAGGCTCAACTCAAATGCCACATTGTGTTTGAAGCCCTCCCTGATTCTGTAAGATGCTACTGCCTTCGTATCACCTAGTTATCTATTTTCTGCACAACTATATATCTATGCATTGTTTCATCTAGCTAGAGTATAAAACTCTGTAAGGGCAGAAACTGTTCACTTTTGTCTCCATATCTCCAGTGCCCAAGACAGCACATTGTAGGTACTTAATCAATGCTTGTTGATTGATCAAATGAGAGAGATGACATGACAGCTTATGGGAATGGCAGAGTCAAATAAAGGTTGGGGTTTTTCAAGTATGGGAAAAACTGATGGTCATTTGTTGGTGGTAGCAAAAGGACTAGTCAAGAGTATCCTGACTAAAGATGGAGGGATTGAAAGAGAAGGAATGACTGGGGGAATAAACTCCCAAAGGGAACTGAAAGGGATATGAAAAGAGAAGGCCCCTTGTTCATAAGAGACGTAAGCAAAAAAGGAAAGAAAGAGGGATGATGATGGATAGCTTTGAGATGTGGACTTGGTGAGAAAGATCGGGCTCCTTACCAATGGCCTCTCCTTTCTCAAGAAAGTGCAAAATGAGGTCCTTTGATTTGAATATTGGGGAAGGAGACAGACTTGATGAGAAGGGTGAGGAGAAGGTTTGGCAGAGCTACCTTGGAGAACAGGATGGAGAATTGCTCAGAGAAAAGTAGAAGGATTGCTGTGCAGTAATCAGGGCCTAGTTGACATGAGACAGAAAAACTGTGAATGTAGATGGCATGACTGTATGACTAGCCAGGAGCATCAGTTGCAAGTGAGTAGGAAGAGAGAAGGTACATGGTCGCAACTACCCAGTGATGTGGCTTGGCAAGGCTTGATTGGTGATATGGAAACAGGGCAAGAGATTCAAAGGATCATGTATACATGAATTTGTCAACCACAGAGTTCAAGCATATGATGACAGGGAAGTCTGGACAGACCACAGGTGATGGACAGGGAGACCAGGGAGGGGTGGAAGGACTAGAGGCCTTGGTGGGGACAAAAACAGGTTTAGAAGGAATGAGGGAGAGATTAAAGGAAAGGAGTTTGTAGCTGGAAATGGCTTGCCTAAGGTTACTGTCTTGATACAGGATTAGCAAGGTTCAGTATTCTAATTGTTGAGTACAAGGAAACACAGAGTACACAGCAAACCTGTTTTATTTTTTAATAGTATTTTATTTTTTCCCAATTACATGTCAAGACAATTTTAGCATTCGTTTTTTTTTTTTTCTTTCAGCCAAAGACAAGGTTTATTAGAACATCCCTCATATTAAGCAGACTCTTAAGGAGTCTGAACATTGGTGAGCTATTGGCTAGATTATAAGAATCTGAGCACCTTAATAGAGACAAGATGGACCTTATATACAGAGAGACTGTGGGAGGGATCTAGGAGTGGCCAAATAGTTTGGGGTGACTGGAGGAGGTGGTCTAAGGAGATCTGGATGAGAGTGGCCAGTAAGCTGGGATGACCGGAACACCTGGGACCTTGACCATGTGGCCAAGGGAGAATGGAACCTAGCCAGGATTAAGGGTGGGAAATGGCCAAGAGGCCATAGGGAGGTAAGATAATAGAGGGCCAGGCTAGATTAAGGGTAACAGACAATTGGGTGTGGGCTAGGTGGATAAAAAAAGGCCAGTTGATGAGATTATAGTCTCAGGGAACCCCCAGAGATTTGGCCATCTGGGAAAGTCCAGGGTTTTTCCTTTCTGGGGTCCAGATCCCAACTCCATCATTCCCCCATCAAACAAATGGGACCCAAATTATTTTGGGGTAAGGGGCGAAGGTCTCAGCTTCTGCAACTGCTTCTTGCTGGTAAGGGGCATAGAGCTATCCCTACCTCAAGGGGGTCCCAAAGAGAAGGTTGACTGGAACTGAGCACAGGCTGCATGCAGGGAATGATGGGGGGACATTGGCTGGTACTTGCTGTTAGCTACCAACTATAGGTGAATTGCCTATAGTCTGGAAGGCACAAATCTGAGAAAATAGACTTACAGGGCCCAGATATTGACAGGATAAAACATCCTTAGCTCTGTTTGGATTCAGATAATTCAGTTTTCCAACCATGCAGTATCAAATCCACCTCATAGCCAGACTCAGAAATAGCCAGGTGGGTAACATTCCTTTTCTTTTCTTTCTTTTTTTGGAAGTTGGGGTTAAGTGACTTGCCTAGGGTCACACAGCTAGTAAGCTAGCTTCAAGTGTTTGGTCTGAGGCCAGATTTGAACTCAGGTACTCCTGACTTCAGGGCTGGTGCTCTATCCACTGCTCTGCCTAGCTGCCTGGAGGTTAGCACATTTATTGTTTTTATGTGAATATTTTTTTTTCAGTCCATCTTATCTCAGTCTTTTGTTTATATTCATACATCTCTTAGTGGATGAGCTCTCTATGGCTTCCCAAAGAATAAGGTAGATGGTTCCAGTTGAAAGCAAACTTGGAAATCTACACAAAAGGTTCTGTTAGTGTCATAAAAAGGAGCATCAGATAAGGTTCTTTATAATGATTTGATATTAAATTGGTAGTGCCTTACCCATCATAGTACTGTAAGAAATATATTCTCACCTAATTTCTTTCTTTTTTTTTCTTATTTTTTACAAACAGAAACCAGTCCAGTGTATAGAGGTAGTTGGGTAGAAGTGGGAATTTCAATTTGCTAAAAGCTTCATTTGTGAAGAAAGTTTTAAAATGCCCAATTTCTTATTTAAAAATCCCAGAGAAACATTTTTCTAAGACTTTCACGACTTCACTGCATGAATTAAGCTTTCTGTGGGCTGTGACATTTTGGGTTGTTTAGAACACTTTTTTCCCATTACTACTGTGGCAGTGGGGGAAAATGCATTTTGATGGGAATGAAGTTGGCATATCTTGGCATATCTGTGACTTCCATAGATTTCCTATTCATTGAACAGATAAATGAAGGCAGGACAATGTGCTACAAAAAGTGTTGCTTCTACTGGGCTGAATTACTTGGTGATCTCTTCTGCAGGAAGCAGTCTATCACTGTGCCCATCCTCAAATCCAGCTTCCTGATAAAAAGGGGTACCCCCTCCATTCCTTTAAATGGAGTCCTTTGTAGTCAGTAGTATTCATCTTTCACATGTTAAAATGTGATTGAAATGTATAGCCCATGCATAGTCACTTTCTGTCCAGCCAGTAATGGAAAATGTACAGATAACCCAGGGAAAATGATAATTCCAAATATTTCACAACATGGGAAAAGTGCCAATGAGCAGAGGAGAATCTCATAAAAAGGCTTCATTGTACAAAACCTCTGTGTGCTCTGGTGATTTATCCTTTGTGCTTCAGTATTTTTTCCTCAATTCTAGAGTCATTTTTTAAAAGGAGTGTCTTTCTTCAGAGGGATGGCCAGAGAGACATGCTCACTTCTACTTCTTCTTAATCTGTTGTTTTTGTTGTTGTTCAGACATTTTCAATCATATGTGACTCTTTGTGATGGGATTTCCTTGGCAAAGATACTGTAGCAGTTTACCATTTCCTTTTCCAGCTCATTTTACAGATGAGGAAACCGAGGCAAATAGGATTAAGTGACTCACAAGGCTCACATGGCTAGTAAGAGTCTGAGGTCAGATTTGAACTCTTAATCTGTACTGGATGTGTAAGTCTTATGACCTGTGATTCATGAAGAATTTTAATTTGGAACCTTCAATCTTTGGGTTATGGGGGAAGAGGGTTCCCTTCTACCTTCTACCACTAGAACACAGTGGATCCTTAAAGTCCCTGCTGTCTGTCTAGGGTCTTCTCTGAATGGTGACCCCATAATCCAAAACTATTCTTCCCTCTTATCCCATATTCCTCTTTAAAATTCTCATTTCCTCTTACTCTTCCCTCAATTATCTGTAACATAAGATGTCAAAACTAGTCAACTAATTTAGTACTTTAGTGTTTCAAGTGGGTAGGCCCTCCCCATTCAGAGGTTTTGATGAGTACCAATACAAAATAGTCCATGTGAACATTTGGGATGGATTCCCTAAATTTGCGCATCTTGTGTTTCTTTTGAGCTATTTTAATTCTGCTTTGTTCATAGAGCACAGTACCCTCTCTGATGTGGGCACACCATGCTGAGCAGTTCTGTGCCAGGGTTTGAATGCTTGGCAGTTTAGTTCAAGAAAGGACCTCAGTGTCTGGTATCTTATCCTGCCAGGTGATCTTCAGAATCTTCTTAAGACAATTCAGTTGCTTGTGCTAATTTTAGCCTAACAATTAACACCAAGAAAATACCAGAGTCCCATCAGCCAGCAACATACCATACATATGTGGAACCATCAGTTACAGCAAATGGAGAAGTTTGGAATGCTGTGAATAAGCTCACTTACCTTGGTAGTGTATTTTCCAAGGATGTACACATTGATAATGAGATTGATACATGCATTACCAGAGCTAGATCAGTGTTTGGGAAGCTCCAAAGGAAAGTATGGGAGAGAAGAAGTATTAGACTACCAAACTGAAGGTCTGCAGAGCCATTGTGCTGACCTTATTGTTGTATGCCTTTGAAACCTGGACAGTAACCAGTGCCATGCCAAGAAAGTGAACATATATGCAGCAAATGATATAACATCCAAATTATTGTCCCCACTAGTATAGTTTTACTGTCTACTTTCTCCTAGAACTTATGAGAAACTTAGGAGAAAATTTGTATCTCTAAACATTTACATTAATAAAAGAGTGAAGGAGCAGATCAATGAAGTGGGCATGCAGCTAAAAAAAAATCTGGAGAAAGAATGAAGTAAGAATCCCCAATTAAACACTAAAATAGAAATGTTGAAAATCATGAGAGATTAATACAATTGAAAGTAAAGGTTCCATTGAAATAATAAGTTAAATTAAAAACCGATTTTATAAAAAAAAAATAGATAAACTATTGGCTAATTTTATTTAGAAATAGAAAGAAGAAAAGCAAATTACCAGTATCAAAAATGAAGATGGTGAATACAACCAATGAAGATGAAATTAAAGCAATTATTAGGAGTTATTTTCCCATTTATATGCCAATGAAACTGACAATCTAAATGAAATGGATGAATATTTACAAAAATATAAATTGTTTAGATTAAGAAAAGAGGAAATGGGGCAGCTAGGTTGCACAGTGGTTAGAGCACCGGCCCTGGAGTCAGGAGGACCTGAGTTCAAATCCAGTTTCAGACTACACACTTGACACTTACTAGCTGTGTGACCCTGGGCAAGTCACTTAACCCCAATTGCCTTGACAAAAAAAAAAAAAGAAAGAAAGAAAGAAAAGAAAAGAGGAAATAGAATACTTAAATAACCTTATCTTAAAAAAAGAAATGGAACAGCTATAAATGAGCTTCCTAAGGAGGAAATAAAACTCTAGAACCAAATGGATTTACAAGCGAATTCTTCTAAACATTTAAAGAACAATTCATTCTTATATTCTATAAACTATGTGAGACAATAAGTAAAGGAGTCTTACCAAATTCCTTCTGTGACACAAATATGGTTTTGATACGTAAACCAGGGGGAGCAAAAACAGAGAAAGAAAACTGTAGAACAGTTTCCTTAGTGAATATTGATGGAAAATTTTAAATAAAATACTAGCAAGGAGATTACAGCAATATATCACAAATATTGTATACTATGACCAGGTGGGATTTATACCAGTACTGTATAACTCTTTTAATATTAGGAAAATGATAATAATCATTGATCATATCAGTAACAAAAGCAATATGTGTATATGATTGTATCAATAGATGGAGAAAAAGCTTTTAACAAAATATAATGCCCATTCCCATTAAAAACACTAGAAAGTATAGGAGTAAATGGAGCTGTTCTGATATTGGTACATAGCATCTATCTAAAATTAAAAGCAAGCATTAAATGTCATGTAGATAACCTAGAAATCTTTTCATTAAGATCAGGAGTGAAGCAGGGATGTCCATAATCACCTTTATTGTTCATTATTGTACTGTAAATATAGCAATAAGAGCAAAAAAATTGAAGTAATAAGCATAGTCAACAAAACTGTCACTTTTTGCAGATACTATATTATGTTTAGAAAACCTTCGAGAGTCAATTAAAAACTAGTCTAAAGAATTAACAATTTGAGTAAAATTGCAGGATATAAAATAAACCCATACAAATCATTAGCTTTTCCATATATCACCAGCAAAGCCCAGCAGCAAGAGAAAGAAAGAAATTCCATTTTAAATAATTGCAGACAGTGTAAAATATTTGAGAGTCTAGCTGCCAAGACAAACACAATTACCAAACACTCTTCATACAGAAAAACACAGATCTAAATAATTTCAGAAATATTAATTGCTCATTGCTAGGCCTAGCTAATATGATAAAAATGTTGATACTACCTAACTTAATTTATGTATTCAGTGCCATACCAATCAGATTGCCAAAGAATTACTTTATAGAGCTAGAAAAAAAAAGAACAAAATTCATCTTGACTATCAAATGGTCGAGACTATCAAGATAGTAAATGAAAAAAATGTGCAGGAAGGGTAGCTAGCAGTATCACATCTCAAACTATATTATACAGCAGTGGAATAAATCATGCGCACAATGTCCAGAAGCAAATGAACACAGTAGCCTAGTATTTAATAACCAAAACCAAAGATTCCAGATGTTGGGGCAAGAACTCACTATTCGACAGAAACTTAGGGGAAAACTGGAATGTTGTCTGGCAGAAACTAAATATAGGCCAATGTCTAATACTGTACACCAAGAGAAGCCCAAAATGAGTATATGGTTTAGACATCATGAGTAAAACCATAAGCAAATTAGGGGAGCATGGAATAAATTAACTATCAGATCTATGGATAGAGGAAGAGGTCATTACCAAACAAGACATAGAGAGGTTGACATGAGGTAAAATATATGATTTTGATTGCATTAAATTGAAAAGTTTTTGCACAAAAAAATCAGTGCAGCCAATATTAGAAGAAAAGCAGGAAACAAGAAAAATGTTTGACAGCAAATTTCTCTGATAATTGCCTCATTTCTCAAATATATAGAGAACTAAATCAAGTTCAAAAAAATAAGGGCCATTTCCCAATTGATGAATGGTTAAAGGATATGAATAGGTTTCAGAGGAAGAAATCAAAACTATCATCATCAAATGCTTTAAATCACTAATATTTAGAGAAATTCAGATAAAAAACTCTAAGGTAGCACCTCATACATATCAGATCGGCTAATATGACAGAAAAGAAAAATGATAAATGTTGGAGGGGATGTAGGAAAATAGGTACACTAATAGACTGTTTATAGATCTATGTACTAGTCCAAACATTCTGGAAAACAATTTGAAACTATGACCAAATTGTTTATAAATCTTGACCCAGCAGTACCACTACTACATCTACATCTCAAAGACATCAGAGAAAAGGGAAAAGGACCCATGTGTACCCATATTTATGGCAGCTCTTTTTGTGCTGGCAAAAAATTGGAAGCTGAGGGCATACTTATGAATTGAGGAATAACTAAACTAATTATGGTATATGAATGTGATGGAATACTATTTTGCTGTAAGAAATGATGAAAGGAATAGTTTCACAAAAACCTGGGAAGGTTTAAATTAACTGATGCAAAGTGAAGTGAACAGAACCAGGAGAACAATGTATACATTAACAGCAGTATTATAAAGATAATCAACTATGAAAGACTTAATAACACTGATCAATACAGTGATCCACCAAAACTCTAAAGGACTGATATTGTAAAATGTTATCCACCTCTAGATAGAGAGCTGATAGATTCAGAGTGCAGATTGAAGTTTATTTTTTCTTTCCTTTTCCTTGCTTTTTTTTTTTTTTTTTGGAACATGGCTAATGTGGAAATGCTTTGTATGACTTTGTATATAAGAGGTATCATATTTCTTGCCTTCTCAATGGTTAGGGGATAGGTTGGAGGGAGGGAGAGAATTTGGAATTAAAAATAAAATTTTAAACTCTTACAACTTTGCTAATAATTATAATAATAATAATAACTTTTCTGGACTACTTTGGAAAGTGTAATGACTATACAGAAAATATTATATTATCATTTTTATTTCAAGTCCTAAAATTACATAAAACGAAGTATGAGCACATTGGGACAGTCTTCTCTGTTTAGTTCATACCATCTTACATATTCTGAACTTCAGGAATCTATAAATTTATTGGTGTGTGGTTTCTCTACTGATACTTTTTGTAGCCTCTTTGTGCCTTAGGAGATGGGCTGTGAAAGTTGGGATAAAAAAGCCAATCTTACTTTAATTAATATGACAAAAAAACTTTCTTTGAAATTATAGGCTCATTCACAAGCATCAGAACATGTCCAGGCCATAACCATGATTGAGTTTATCTATGGTCAAGTAAGATAATGTATGAAAAAGCACTTTTTGAAATTTCATGCACTATATTGTTATTGTTATCATTTCTTTCTTTTCATTTCTTTTGATGAGATTCAGATAGAAATTATTCTGGCTTAAGTCACTATATTGCTATTATTATTTTATATTTAGTATTCTGTGGACTATTACACAAGTGGATAAAACAAGGCTTTTTGTGATTGAACAGAAGTTTGTATATGCACCTTCTCTGTAGGCTCGCTGAAAATATCCTCAGTTTAATTCTGGGGGCAGAAATTACAACAAAGAAAATATGTGCCTCATCCTCTTTACACATGGTTTTGATTTTCTCTGCTAGGTTTCTATATTTTGAAAGCTTTTCATTACATATGAGATGGATATTATTAATATATATTATGGTAATATCTACTAAAAACATTGTTCTTAAGTTGTTTTTTTTTTTTAATTTAAAAAAAATTTTGGATTACCATGTCTGAGTGATTGTGGGCAGTAATTCAGTCTGTGATAATGGCCCTGTTTCAGTAAAGTTACTTGTTTGATTTCCCAGGGCATTTTAAGATCTTCATTTATACTATGAGGATTTGTTGTCTGACAGTCTATAAAAGATAGTGAGCTTCTGGTATGTAATTGCAGCCACAGGATCATGTTTTGCCAGCTAATTAATAATTGTTACATGTTAACAGCCTGCAGTGATTTATTTCACAGTTTCTACCTTTCCTTGTATGATCTAATCTATTTTGGCCACCTAATCCTAACTTTTTTTTTTAAGTTTTATTTGGTATTTTATTTTTTCCCAGTTATATATAAAACAATTTAAACACTTGTTTTTAAAACTTTGAGTTCCAAATTCTCTCCCTTCCTCTCTCCCCACCCACCCTCATTGAGAAGGTAAGCAATTTGATATAGGTTATACATGTGTAGTCATGCAAAACACTTCCATAATAGTCATGTTGTGAAAGACTAACTGTATTTCTCTCCATCCTATCCCACCTGCATTTATTCTCTCCTTTCACCCTGTCCCTCGTCAAAAGTGTTTGCTTCTGACTACCCCTTCCACCAATCTATTTTCCCTTCTATCACCCCCTTCTCTACCCCTTCTCAACCCCTTCCTCCTTACTTTCTAGTAGGGTAAGATAGATTTCTATACCAAATTGAGTGTGAATGTGATCCCTCTTTAAGCTGATTCTGATGAGAGTAAGGTTCACTCATTCCCTCTTACCTTCCCCTTCTTCCCCTCTATTGTAAAAGCTTTTTCTTGACTCTTTTATGTGAGATAATTTACCCCATTCTACCTCTCCCTTTCCCTTTCTCCCAGTACATTCCTCTCTCACCTCTTAATTTTATGTGCCCTCTATCTATATATACTACTTCTAACTATCCTAATAATAACAAAGGTCTTATGAGTTACAAATATCATCTTTCCATGCAGGAATGTAAACAGTTTAACTTTAATAAGTCCCTGATGATTTCTCTTTACTGTTTACCTTTTCATACTTCTCTTCCGTATTGTATTTAGAAGTCGAATTTTCTATTTAGCTTTGGTCTTTTCTCAAGAATGCATGAAATTCTTCTATTTCATTGAGTGTCCATTTTTTTCCACTAAAGGACTATACTCAGTTTTGCTGGGTAGGTGATCCTTGATTTTAATCCTAGCTTCTTTGACCTTTGAAATATAATATTCCAAGCCATCTAATCCTTTAATGTAGAAGCTGCTAAGTCTTGTGTTATCCTGATTGTGTTTCCACAATATTTGAATTTTTTTTTTCTGGCTGCTTGCAATATTTTCTCCTTGACCAAATTCCCTGGAATTTGGTTATAATATTGCTGGAAGTTTACATTTTGGGATCTCTTTCAGGAAGTGATAGGTAGATTCTTTCAATTTCTAATTTAACATCTGGTTCTAGACTATCAGGGCAGTTTTCCTTGATAATTTCTTGAAAAATGATATCTAGTCTCTTTTTTTGATCATGGTTTTTAGGTAGTCTAGTAATTTTTAAATTTTCTCTCCTGGATCTGTTTTCCAGGTCAGTTGTTTTTCAAGTGAGATATTTCACATTTTCTTCTATTTTTTTCATTCTTTTGGTTTTGTTGATTTCTTGATTTCTCATAGAATCATTAGCTTCTATTTGCTCCATTCTAGGGATTTTTTTTTTTTTGGCAATTGGGGTTAAGTGACTTGCCTTGGGTCACACAGCTAGTAAGTGTCAAGTGTTTGGTCTGAGGCTGGATTTGAACTCAGGTCCTCCTGACTTCAGGGCCAGTGCTCTATCCACTGTGCCACCTAGCTGACCCTCCATTCTAATTTTTAAGGAATTATTTTCTTCATTGAGCTTTTGGATCTCCTTTTCCATTTGGCCAATTCTGCTTTGTAAGTCATTCTTCTTCTCATTGGCTTTTTGGACCTCTTTTGTCACTTAGTCTAGTCTATTTTGTAAGGTGTCATTTTCTTCAATATTTTTGGGTTTCCTTTACCAAGCTGTTGACTCGTTTTTCATGATTTTTTTTTTTGCAACACTCATTTCTCTTCCCAGTTTTTCCTCTACTTCTCTTACTTGATTTTCAAAATCCTTTTTGAGCTTTTCCATGGCCTGGGACCAATTCATATTTTTCTTGGAGTTTTTGGATATAGGAGTTTTGTTGTCTTCTTCTGAGATATATTTTGATCTCCTTGTCACCAAAGTAAGTTTCTATAGTCATCAGTTTTTTCCTTTGTTTGCTCATTTTCCCAGCCTATTACTTGACTTTTTACCTCTTTGTTAAGGTAAGGCTTTGCTTCCAGTGTGGAGGGTGAATTGTCCCAAGCTTCGGGGGTTTTGTGCAGCTGTTTTCAGAGATACTTGTAGGGCCCTGTAAGTTTTCAGTTCTTCCAAGGTAGTATGATCTAAGAGGTGTTTACTGCTCTCCTTTCCTGTGGTCTTGTCTGTGAGTGACCACAAGCTCTCTTGTCTGCCCTGGAACTGTGAGGAGGGTACCCTCTCACTCCTGCCACAAGCTCTGCCACACCAGTGCTCCTCCTTGCCCCAAGAGTGCCACCCAGGACTGCAACCCAGATCCAAGTATGAGCAAAGCAACAGAGCCCTACCTTAGTGCCAGCAAAGAGACCCCTGTAATCTCCTTCTGACCAGCTGTTCGATCCCTTTACCATCTGAGGGCTGAGAGCTCCAGAAGTAGCTACTGCTGCTGCTGCTGCTGATTTAGTCACTCCTGGTTTTCTGGGGCTGGGGCTATACTGTGCTCCTCTCTCACCCAGGTCTGACAAACCTTTCCCATTGAACTTCTAAGTTGTCTTTGGAGTTTGTGGGCTGAGAAGTCTGGAAACCACCACTGCTGCCAGTGATTCAGTCCCCTGAGACCTGCTCCGGGTTTGCCAGAGTAGCCTGCACTGGACTGTGTTCCTTTCCCAGCCTGGTGCAACAAACCTTTCCTGTTGACCTTCCAGGTTGTCTTGGGCTGTAAATTTGCTTCACTCTGTCTTTTTGTGGGTTCTACTGCTCTAGAATTTGTGTAGAGTCATGTTTTAAAGATATTTGAAGGGGTTTGGGGAAGAGCTCAGGTGAGTCCCTGCCTTTATTCCACCATCTTGGCTCCATCCCCCTAATCCTAGCTTCTTAAGGAGAACTTTTTCTATAATTTGTTCTGGCAAAGACCTGATCTGAATTTTCATAATAAGTTCCTATTTCTGTATATTCATTTGATTCAGTCACTTGTTAAATACTTCTTGGTCAACATATCGTTGAGTAAATTTATGTGGATGTTAGCCATAGAGGGCCTTTTATTTTCATTCTTGGGTCATAGTAGTTTCATAAACTTCATCTGAAGATAAACCACTTTGGGTTGCATTTGACAAATCCAATGAGTTTTGGGGTATTATCAGGTTTTACCATTTCTCTGTGAATGATGTATGATTGTTCTGTAAGGACTTACATAATTTTAAATGTGTTTATTATGTGCTCTGAGAATGTCTATCATCCTCTTCATTCTTTTTTACAAGGTCTTCTTAATTTTTCCATGGTTACCTTGAGATAATAACCCTGTGTTGCATTAATATTGTGTGGATTTTTGTTTGGGTGCTTTTACAATCTCATATCCATTTTTGTTTTCAAAAGTGTTCATTGAAATTGGTATTGCATAAGTGGTCATTGCTCTAAATGTGTTCTTCCTGGTGAGTTTTAACTTCAGCTTATCACCAAGGCTCTTGACATAAAAAACCACAGTTTTCTCTTTGTTAGCTTTAAGTCTGATGTCTTACATGGAGAAGATTAAGGTATTTGTAAATATTATCTTCATCCATTACATTGGTTTAATTTGACTTTCGAATTCAGGTGTTTTGCCTCTATTTTTCCTTGGCATGTGTCAGGAATCCATATCACATTTTGATATCACTGGAGAAAATTTTCAGGAGACAAAGAAGTTACTGTGTTTTTCATTAGGACCATAAAATCTGGTGCCATTCATGTACATCAAATGTTTAAGTCAGTGTTTTGGTATAACTCTCTGTTTATCTTGAAAGCTATGCTCAGTTCTTTTTCAGAGAAATGCTAATGAGTTTAAGGTTAGGCAGCACTACAACAGGCTTAAATGATCTCCCTCAAAGATACACCATTTTATATCCATTGTTTGTGTCATTATTGTGTTGGTCTTGACCTTTGAATAGATAATTCTGTGTGAATGCTAAATGTTCTATTATTCTTCCTATAATTGAGTATATTTTACAGATTCATAGTACGTGAATAAGCCATAAATGTATAACTGAATCAAACTCACTCTAACAAGCAATAAAGTAGGTATAAATGTTATAGTACTTGCAGGTAACTTGTTCAATAATTACAACATAAATAATGAATTGATCTCTTTAACCTGAGTATTTCAGGCACATTCTTTGTTGCTCTTCAGCCAATATATTATCTATGTGAGTGTTTAGAATTTTTTTAGAAAGTAAATAACTTGCATAAGGTACATAAACATGCATTCAGCTTAGGTTTGAAGGGATCACTGAGGATTTTATCTTTTGGTAGCAGTTATGTGATGCCTTCTGTTAAGAAATGTGAGATCATAGTGCCTACACAAAAAATGACTGTGTATTATGGCATAAAAACCTCACAATCCAATGTAGAAAGGTAGAAATATTAAATGCATCCTTTTCAGACCATGATACAATAAAAATTACATGTAATAAAGGGCCATGGAAAGATAGGCTAAAAATTAATTAGAAACCAAATAATCTAATACTAAAGAATGAGTGGGCCAAACAACAAATCAGTGTCAGAAACAATCAATAACTTCATCCAGGGGAATGACAGTAATGAGACAACATACCAAAACTTATGGGATATAGCCAAAGCAGTTCTTAGGGGAAATTTTTTTTTTATCTCTAAATGCTTACATGAATAAAATAGAGAAAGAAGAGATCAATGATTTGGGCATGTAAGTAAAAAAGCTAGCAAAAGAACAAATTAAAAATCCTCAATTAAATACCAAACTGGAAATTCTGAAAACCAAAGGAGAGATCAATAAAACTGAATTTAAGAAAACTATTGAACTGATAAATATAACTAAGAGCTGGTTTTGTGGGAAAAAAAACAATAAAATAGATAAACTTTTGGTTAATTTAATTTAAAAAAAAGAAAGAAGGAACCAAGTTACCAGTATCAGAAATTAAAAGGAGAAATTCACCTCCAAATGAAAGGAAATTAAAACAATAATTATGTATGCCAGTACATATATAGTGTATAACAATAAATATGACAATCTTAGTGAAATGGAAGAATATTTACAAAAATATAAATTACTCAGATTAACAGTATAGAAAATAAGATACTTAACCCCATTTCAGAAAAATAAATTGAATGAGCTATCAATGAACTCCCTAAGAAAAAATCTCCAGGGCCACATTGATTTACAAGTGAATTCTACCAAACATTTAAAGAACAATTAATCCCAATACTATATAAACTATTTGGGAAAATAGGTGAAGAAGGAGTCCTGTCATATTCTTTTTGTAATACAAATATTATGCTGATACCTAAACTAGAAAGAGTCAAAACAGAGAAAGAAAATTATAGACAAATTTCCCTAATAAATATAGATGCAAAAATTTTAAATAAAATATTAGCAAAAAGATTACAGCAACTTATCATGAGAATAATACACTATGACCAGGTAGGATTTATTCCAGGAATATAGGGTTGGTTCAGTATTAGGAAAACTGTCAGCATAATTGATCATATCAACATTAAAACTAACAAAACCACATGATTATCTCAATAGATGCAGAAAAAGCTGTTGACAAAATACAACACCCATTTCTATTAAAAATACAAGAGAACACAGGGATCAATGGAATTTTCCTTAAAATGATAAGTAGCATCTATCTGAAATCATCAACAAGCATTATTTATAATGGGGATAAACTAGAAGCACTTCTAGTAAGCTCAGGGGTGAAACAAGGATGTCCATTATCACCACAGTTATTCAATATTGTGCTAAAAATGTTAGTTTTAGCAATGAGAAGAAACAGAAATTGAAAGAATTAGAATAGGTAAAGAAAAAAACAAAGTTATCACTCTTTACAGATAATATGATTATATACTTAGAGAATCCTAGAGAATCAGCTAAAAACTGTTTGAAATAATTAACTGCTTTAGCAGAGTTGCAAGATATAAGATAAATCCACATAAATCATAAGCATTTCTATATATTACTAACAAAGCCCAGCAGCAAGAGATAGAAAGAGAAATTTCATTTAAAGTAGCTGTAGACAATGTAAAATATTTGGGAGTTGACTTGCCAAAACAAATCCAGGAACTATATGAACACAATTACGAAACACTTTTCATACAAATAAAGTCAAATCTAAATAACTGGAAAAATATCAGTTGCTCATGAGTAGGCCGAGCTAATATAGTAAAAATGACAATTGTACCTAAATTATTTTACTTATTCAGTTTCATACCAGTCAAACTACCAAAAATTATTTTATGGAGCTAGAAAAAATAAATAATAACAAAATTCATGTGGAAGAACAAAAGGTTCAGAATAGCAGGGGTATTAATGAAAACAAAGGCAAGGGAAGGTGGCCTAGCCATACCAGATCTCAAATTGCATTATAAAGCAATAATCATCAAAACTACTTGGTACTGGATAAGAAATAAAGTGGTGGATCAAATGAATAGGTTAGGTATACAAGACACAATAGTTAATGACTATAGTAATCTACTGTTTGATAAACCCAAAGACTCCAGCTTCTGGGATAAAAGCCCACTATTTGACAAAAACTGCTGGGAAAACTGGAAAACAGTATGGCAGAGACTAGGCATAGACCAGCTTCTCACACCATATACCAAGATAAGGTCAAAATTGGTACATGATTTAGGCATAAAAGGTGATACTGTAAGCAAATTAGGAGAGCAAGGAATAGTTTACCTGAGAGATCTATGGAAAACAAAGAATTTATAACCAAACAAGAGACGGAAAACATTATGAAATGCAAAATGGATGATTTTGATTACATTAAATTAAAAAGGTTTTGTGCAAATAAAGCCAATGCAACCAAGATTAGAAGGGAAGCAGAAAGCTGGGAAAAAATTTTTATAGTCAGTGTCTCTGATAAAGGTCTCATTTCTAAAATACATAGAGAACTGAGTTAAATTTATCAGAATACGAGTCATTCCCCAGTTGATAAATGGTCAAAGGATATGAATGGGAAGTTTTCAAATGAAGAAATTAAAGCTATCTATAGTCATATGTAAAATAATGCTGTAAATCAGTATTAATTAGAGAAATGCAAATTAAAACAACTCTGAGGTACCAAATCACACCTATCAGATTGGCTAACGTGACAAAACAGGAAAATGATAAATGTTGGAGAAAATGTGGGAAAATTGGAACACTAATGCACTGTTGGTGGAGTTGTGAATGATCCAAACATTCTGGAGAGCGATTTGGAACTATGCCCAAAGGGCTATAAAACTGTGCATACACTTTGACCCAGCTTTATCACTACTAGGTCTGTATCCCAAAGAGATCAAAGGAAAAGGAAAAGGACCTAGATATACAAAAGTATTTATAGTAGCATTTTTGTGGTGACAAAGAATTAGAAATTGGGGAGATGCCTGTCAGTTGGGGAATGGCTAAACAAGTTGTGGTATATGAATGTGACGGAATACTATTCCATGAAATGATGAGCAGACAGACTTCAGAAAAACCTGGACACACTCACGTGAACTGATGCTGAGTGAAGTGAGCAGAACCAGAACACTGTGAACAGTAACAGCAACATTGTGTGATATCAGACCAACTTTGATAGACTTAGCCCTTTTCAGCAATGCAAGGATGTAAGACATCTCCAAAAGTCTCATGATGAAAAATGCTATCCACATCCAAAGAAAGAACTAAGGAGTCTGAATGCAGATAAAAGCATACTATTTTCTCTCTTTTTTTGGTTTGTTTTTCCTTTCTTGTGGTTTTCCCATTGGTTCTGATTGTTCTTTACAGCATGCCTAATGTGGAAATATGTTTAATATGATTATACATTTATAGCCTATATCAGATTACATGCTATCTTGGGTAGGAGGCAAGGGAAGGAAGGGGAAAAACTTAAAACTCAACTCTTATACAAGTGAATGTTGAGGGGCAGATAGGTGGTGAGTGGATAGAGCTCTGACCTTGGAGTCAGGAAGACCTGAGTTCAAGTTTGGCCTTAGACACTTGATACTTAGTAGCTGTGTGACCCTGGGTAAGTCACTTAAATCCGATTGCCTAACCAAAACAAAACAAAACCAAAAAAAAGCAAACCAAAAAAGTGAATGTTGAAAACTAAAAATGAATAAATAAATTAAAAATTAAAAAATGGGGGATCAGGCTTACATCTGAGTAGAAGCTAAATGTTTTCCAAGTTGTTCATGTAGCACTGTGATGTGTTTAAGCCAAGAATCATGAATCTTATCCAGCTCTTTAACTTTGCAGTTTTGCAGAGAAACTAGAGTTTAATTCCTTGCCCCTCCCACCCAAACACAATGACATCTCCATTCTGTCATTTGCTACGTTAACAGTATGAAAACTTTCAATTTCGTGTATTATCCAACTTGTGTTTTATTTTGTCTGACTTCTTGGAACCACATGGATATAGACTGATAAAGATGACCAGAAATTTTCTTCCTTTAGGAGTTCTCTCCCCTTTTTTTTTTCTTTAAGCCTTTTTGATAAGATTTTTCATTGATATTGAATTGTTTATATCATTCTCCGTATTGCATTGACTATTTGTCTTGTCCTAACCATTTGGTTTTTGTTTTCAATGTTTATTTTATGATTTCCATTCTGCTTGGTTTTTCTTATAGTTATTGTCTTTAATCAGGTGATATGACATTCAGTTTTTATATTGTATGTGGCTAGGTATGATTAATGCAATGTTCTAATGCCTTTCCACAGATCTTCAGTAGCTTTCTCTTTCCTTCCTTCCTTCCCTCCTTCCTTCCTTCCTTCCTTCCTTCCTTCCTTCCTTCCTTCCTTCCTTCCTTCCTTCCTTCCTTCCTTCCTTCCTTCCTTCTTTCTTTCTTTCTTTCTTCTTTCTTTCTTTCTTTCTTTTTCTGTTTTTTTTTTGGGGTGAGGCAATTGAGATTAAGTGACTTGCCCAGAGTCACATAGCTAGTTTGTGTTATGTGTCTGAGGCTGAATTTGAACTCAGGTCCTCTGGAATCCAGGGCCGGTGCTCTGACCACTGCAGCACCACCTAGCTGTCCCCTTCAGTAGCTTTCTTAAGCCATATTTGCCATGATGGTGTATGAATACTGTGCTTAGGAGTATTCCTTGAAAGCACCACAGCTTGTAATGTGTGCAGATCCTGAAACTTTTTTACACTTTCTCTTAAAAATTGTGGGAGAAGGCAGTTGTTTTTATGATTCCAGCTGTTTTAAATTGTTGGGATTTTTTGGTATCACTTTGTACTCTTTGTAGTTAGGCCTCAAACAGGGCTTTTTGGAATTCTATTATAAGTATAGTTATCTCCTTTTCAAAATCGTTTGAGGCATTGGTATTGCTTTTGTTGTATATTTTGTTAATATGTAAAATAGCTGGAGTTCTCTTAAGTGAAGTGTTTTAATGCTTCGAAATGCTTTAGCTTGTCCTTAAAATTTTAACAACTTTATAATTTCTATTTTTACTTCATCTAATCTTGTTTTAAAGATTAATTTTTTTCATGAATGCTCCACTTTGATCTGTAACATGTAATTGTGTAACTTAAGGCCAGGGATGTGCAGGCAAATATTTAACAAACAATTTTTCTGAGAAAAAAATGTAGGTCCAACACACTTAAGTTTAATCTGCATTGGCATTTTCTCAATCACTTTCTTAAGTTAGGCAGTCAACAGAACAATATCAAGACCTAATTTCCAAGATGAAAATACTCACACTAAAATTTTAACAGTAGGCTTATTCAAGTCAGCCTAAGCTAGCTTCAGTGCCCCTCATCTTAGGGCTGAGGATATTGTTGACAAAAATACAAATAAAACCCAGCATGCATTGTCTATAACTGATAATACCTCTTCCCAAATATTTCTGTTGAAGGAATTCATATCTCCATTCCATTTAATGAGAATATATGATTATCCAGTTTTAGGGGTCCATGCTATCAGCACTGAAGCTTTTGTTTTTGTTTTGTTTTGTTTTTAGGCAATTGGGGTTAAGTTACTTGCCCAGGGTCACCAGCTAGTAAGTGTCAATGTTTGGTCTGAGACCGGATTTGAACTCAGGTCCTCCTGACTTCAGGGCTGGTGCCCTATCCACCGCGCCACCTCGCTGCCCCCAGCACTGAAGCTTTTGGATATTGGTCTTTCTGATTTATCTCAGCATATCTGTCCCTCCCCCCCTTCTTTCTCTCTCTCTCTCTCTCTCTCTCTCTCTCTCTCTCTCTCTCTCTCTCTCTCTCTCTCCTCTCTCCCTCTCTCTCTCTGTCTCCCTTTCCCTCTCTCCCTTTCTCCCTCTCCTTCTCTCCCTCTCCTTCTCCCTCTCCCTCTATTTTTCCTCCCTCCCTCCTTCCCTCCTTCCTTCTCTCTGCTCTCTCTCTCTTTCCCTCTCCTTCCTTTTTCTCTTTCTCTCCCTCTCCTCTTCTCTCTCAGTTTCCTTTTCCTTGATTATACTTCTTCATACTTTTCCGCTCAGTCTCTCCCTCCATGTATTATGTTACCCACAAAGGCAACTGTTTGTATTGCTGGCGGTAGGCCTTACATTATGTTGGCTAGAAGCCTACAAATTAGTGAATATCATAAGTGTTATATATCAGAGCTGGAATGACCCTCAGAGACCATCTTGTCCAGTCCTCTCCTTTCCCAGAGCCCCATGTAAGCTGGGGACTTGAACTCTGAGTCCAGTGCTTTACTCACAGTCCTTTTAGAAGGGCACATATATAAAATCACTTGGATCAAACTCGATCTTAGACAACATGAGCTGCATATTTTAGCCAGGAATACAGATGCTTTGTGCCCTGTCAGTTCATCTCTGGGAACATAGTGTATTTTTGTGTAGATGGTTTTGCCATCCAAAAAAAGGAGTTCCTACTGTGTCACTAATGAGAAAGAGGGTAGGTTGGAAGCTCTTAATGTCCATCATAAAGAAGAGCTCAGAAACAGGCACCTGGGAACAACTCAGAAAAAAAAAACTATTTCCAATCAAATCCATCCAGCTTTATTATTATTTGACACTAATTACCCTCTAAGATTAAAAGGCTTTCTATTCCTCTAAACCTATTTTTCCCCAATGCATTTCATGAGGATGGTTGATAGGATTAGAATCTGTCTCTAAATAAAATAGATGTAATTTCAGCTTGGCATTGGCTGAATTAAATATGTCCATCATATGTTTTTATCTTTTGGATAGTCATACATAGAAACATTTAAAATCTGTTAATTAAGTAGTTACTGTCAGGTATGTATTTGTCCATTTGTGGTATTAATTATAAATTATTTGCTTTCATTTTATTTAGATAATTCTTTAAAATAAGGACGATTTTTTAACCTTTCTCTTTTTGGTGGGCTAGTAGATGAGATAGTAAATTCTTTTGTTCCACTAGTGCACCAGTGGTTTGGGGTTTTTTTGGGTTTCTTTACTTCACATTCCTCCTCTCTTAAAAATCTTATGATTATGATGCTGGAGCATTTTGTAGTTTATCTTCCTACTCTGATGGCTCAAGCTCTTTGAATTCTTGAAAGGGTTTCTAATTAAGAAGTCTCTTCCACTGTAGCTGGACTAGATTGTAGAGACTGTGGGCCAGAATGCACCTTAGTGGCATGGAAAAATGTTCAACCCAGAATTAGAAAATCAGAGTTTGAATCCTGTCCACACCTTCATTAGATGTGTGACCATGGGGAAGTCACTGACCCCTGCTCTACCACTTTTCAGTTTTCTCAGCTGTAAAATGGTCATAATAACTATTGCATTACCTACTTTACAGGATTGTTGTTTGGCTCAAGTGAAATAATAATAATGAGAGCTAGCATTTCTATAGCACTTTAATATTTGCAGAATGCTTTGCAAATATTGTCTCATTTAATCCTCACAACACCCTGGGATGTAGGTGCTAATAGGATCTCCATTTTACAGATGAGAAAACTGAAGCAGACAGTGATTAAGTGACTTGCTTAGGCTCACATAACTAGTAAGTATTTGATGCTGGATTTGAACTCAGGTCTTCTTGACTACAGGTTCAGTGCTTTGTCTACTGATTTCTGTAAAATATTTTGTAAACCTTAAAGCGTTATATAAATGCCAGGTGATGCCAGTAATTTGCTCTTGTGAGCTTTCCCTCTCCTGTTCTCTTCTTCATTGCCCAGTTTCTAACAGGCAGTAGACCTGGATGCTAACCCTCTGTGGCCCCTGCCAAAGGAAATATCCCACAGCCCTGCTCCACTTTGACCCTGGAAATCAGTATGTCCATCCCCAAAACTGTTGGTTGGGGCCATTTCACTCATCCTGCTTGAACGGAGAGTGTCAGTAGTCTACAAACATTTATTAAGCACTTGTAGGATGCCAGGCACTCTGCTAAGTGCTGGAAATACAAATACGAAAAAAAAAGGCAGTCCCTGCCCTTGAGGATTTTCTGATCTAAAGGTGGAAGAAAAAAAGCTGAATGTGTGTGGGGTAGAGCTAAGCTATGAAGGAGGCATAATGAGGAAGACGCCAGTCAGAGAAGTCTCCAAATAGTATAGACAGGTGAGAAATGAGAAGGTGTCTGAGCTGAAGTCTCTCCTCAAATGGAGGTTTGGAGTTCATGGCCCTATTTTCCAATCAGAGTACTGATGAGGGAAAGTACCAAGGTTTGTGAGATCTTCCAGGAGAATGTGATTGTCCCAATAATGAGTTTCAAGGGGCATGGTAGAGAAGTCAGTCACTAAAGTCCCAAAGTATTGTAGTCAGGTGAGAAAGGTGAAAGCAGAGAGTTTTTACTTTTCTCTTGGCACATAGCAACCACTTAATCAATACTTTTCTATTCCATTTGATTTTCACTCACTTACTAAAGTTTGCAGTGAGACACTGGAAGAAATACAGATTGGGAAACTGAAGAAGAGTAATCCAGGTAATCTAGTTGTGGCATCCGTTTTGAATAAATATCTAATTTGCCTAATTATTTCTAGGCTTAGGCCTATACAGTACTACTTCTGTGTTTAGATAACACAATCAGGATCTAGCATTTGAAGCGTTAGACTCCCAGCAACCTTAGGGCAGAGACTCTTTTGCCTTTGTTTGTTTTCCTAATGCTTAACCCAGTTCCTGGCACATAGTAGGCGTTTAGTAAATGCTAGTTGACTAAAAGAAGGAAAGTTGTTTTAATGATTAAAAGATATCACTAAAGTCATCCAAAGCTCTAAATACTGGAAAGGAACTAAGACCCCCCTGCTTATAGCAGTGAAGTGGTAGGTGTTATGGAAGGAAAAGAGGCAGTGCAATACAGTGGAAAGAGTGCTTTGTTTGAAGTCAGAAAGACTCGAATTTAAATCTCACTTCTTTTACTTACTAGCTACATTGACCCAGTTACTCCATTTTTGTGTGTTTCAGACAGCTCCATGAATTTTTTCTACTAAGTCACAAACCAGGTTTTGATCTGTATTATGGAGTCAAATGAGCTTTGGAAAGAACGTGCCTCTGACACTTTCCAGCTGTATTATGTTGAGCAAGTCATTTGATTTCAATTTATGTATCTTAAACATAGGAATGGCATGTGTCTATGTAGCTCTCATATGAATTCTTTTGCCCCATGCAGTGTCATTTATAATTTCTTAAAATACAGCATTGGAAAACCCAGGCTTTGATGAAGCCTACTGGGATTCAAATAGAACTGCTTGACCATGCCTTAAACCCAAATCACTCTGGCTTTCCCTTAGTTTGTCAACATTACGTCCCAGCCCAAGCCTCACTTCGTCAATGTTTGGACCCAGATGGCTCACAGTGAGTATAAATAGCAGTTGTTTCTGTTTTGGCCAGAAACTTTGAGGGTCTTCCCCTCCTGGATTGATTTTTGTTTTGACTAGGTAAAAGAGGCCATTCTTTGCATCATTTCTTACCTACCCTTAATCACTGAATGGGTGTTGCCTCAGACAAACTGAGACCTGGGAAAGACCAAGGTCTCCCACTGAATCCAGAATCATCCCCGGTCCTCTTGATATGTATATCTTGCCACTGGACCCAGATGTCTCCAGAGGAGAGAACGAGGCTGCTGACCTTGCACAGTCCTGCCTCACTTAAATTCAATTCACTTGCAAGTCATGGCACCACCTCCCTGATGTCATGGTCCTCTTTGAGAAGGAAGGACAAACAACAAGTATATAACAAACTCTGGGCTTGTTTTACAGAAAGTACTTTGTAAACCTTGTCTACAGTACTCAAGTGGGCCCTACTTCAAGAAAATTATTATTTAAAAAAGTCAAAAACTTATGTAATAATGGAATTACTGAGCCCAGCAAAACTGCAATATACTCTTTCTACTAAAGGGTTCAAGATTCTGGATGGATATGGTTTCAGTTCTGACTCTCTTTAGAAGCCTTTTTTTTTTTTTTGCTATATTTCACTCCTTAAATCCCTACCTTAGAGTCTTTAGAAAATCATGTAAATAAAACTTTGGTTTGACTCACATTTAGGATATCTCCCAAAAGGGAGTAGAAGGGTATTCAGTGTATGCTATAGATCAGATATAGGACAGCTATTTCTTTCTTCTACACAGAAGAAATACTTCAGACAAACAAGCAAAAAAGACTTGTGTGCATTGACAAAGATTGAAAAACATGAGGTAGTAGTCCATAACTCCTTTTATACTCTCAGGAGGTTGATACTTGAAACATTAAAATATGAAATATTCTGTGTTATTGCTAAGCAATCATTTAAGCTTCATTTCAGTGTTGTACAGTTTAAATCTCTCAAGATCCATGCCCCCTGGCAAGCCAGGACATGACTTGGTGCTATCATCTCCAAAATAAGTGTAGAAAAAGTGCCCCCCACCCTTCCAGTCAAATCTAACTAAGGAACGCAAGAAAGCTTGAGCTTGTAAAATAGCCACTCCCCCAGAGTTTCTCTCATGATTGCAGTTTGGAAACCTGTGCTCAGGAGAAAACAGACAAATAAACACACAGACAGAAAAGGCAACCAAGAACTTTAAAGTGATTGGAGAGCTTCCTTTCCCTAATTCCCCCTTCCCTGCACTGGAAGTCCAAGAGGTAGCTTCACAAAGACCGAACACACTTGGCAAGCAGAGAAGAGGATCCTAAAGGTTAGAGTCACTCATATTAAGATCAAGCAAGAGGGTTATTTTTCCTGTCTCTATGTCTAATACTCTTCACTGCACCACTCTCCTCTACCCTCACCAGAAAGGAGATTGTTTTATCATTCCAAAATCCAAGTTCTTCAGTTCTGAGCGACATGGCCAGGGAAGCTTAGCTCACCTGCACAAATGATCCATGGGGTGTGTGTCAATCCAACCCTTGTTCTGTTAATAAAACAGGAAAATTAAGGGAAGATAAATTTCTCTAAGGAGCTGTGTAAGGCAAAAAGTTGGGGTTTTCACAAAGAATTTGAATTTTATGGCAGCCATTTATTGTTATGGCATCCTTAAAAGTTCTAATTAAATCTCCCAGATATCATGATTAAAAATTGGAACATTTTGCATATATCATTTTGAGCATTTTGCTGTCTTTTCAGCTACTTCTAGAAGCTCTTACTTCCTCTGCCTTATCAAGCAAGTGTTAGGCAATATCTTCTTGGTGGCTCAGTCATTGGTTACTAGCAGCTGACAGATATTCAGTGTTCTCAGTTTTGCAAAGCTCTTTACATTTCCTGGGATTTTCAGAACACCTTTAGGAAGTAGGTAATATTATCTTCTTTTTGTAAATGAAAAAACCGAGGTTCAGAAAAATCAAGAGACTTGCTTATAAATCATGACACTTTCAAATGCCAGGGGTAGGGCACTAACCTGATCATTCTGAACTCCAAGACCAGCATTCTGTACCATTACAACATTGCCTCATATCAGAGCTTGCCTGATAGTTTGTTTATAAAGTGCTGCAGTCATAGGCAGTAGCTAATGCTGGGCAAGTATTATGACCCTCCCTGCCCACCATTTCACAGAGGAGGAAACTGAGTCTCAAGAAGGTAAAATGACTGAGTTGTTTCTAGGCATATGTTCCCATAATCCCAACTGGATACCATGCATCCTATACAGAGAGTCAGAGAATCTTAGTGGAAGGGCCCATAGTGGTAGAGTATTGCCTAACTTCCTCTTTCCAGATGGTTGATTTCCTTCTATACCAGGGGTGGGGAACCTGTGGCCTCAAGGCCATATGTGGCCCTCTAGGTCCTCAAGTGCAGCACCCTTGATTTGTTCTGTGAAGTTTGGATTCAGTCAAAGAGCTGCATGGTCTGACTTCTTTCCATTCTAGCTTGTGGTCTATCATTTTTTCTTTAAACTATAACTAATGTTTTCACTCAAATGTATTTGAGGTCACATTAAGTAATAGGGAGATCATTTTCTCATCTGCCGTCTCTAGGTCATTGTGAGATCCCTGTTTAGGCCACAGTGATATTGATAATATCTGTGTCCCTGTTTATGTTCTGCAAAGATCCCAGCCCTTGGTGATTGATCGGTTCCCTCAAGAAAGTCCTTTACATTATTTTATGTGTGGCAGTATGAAAACGAAGAAAAATGAGTTTCCTTACATCTCCTTTTTTCATTATTTTTAAAAATTAGACAAGGCTCAAGTCTTGCCTCTTTAGGAATAGCTCCTCACAGAAGTTGAGCATACATGACCCTATCACTGGGTCAAAATGAAATCAGGTGTTATTCCATTGAAAGCAGTATTGATTTTCCTGAGAAAAGATAAGTTTCACCAGCCAGTAATTCCCAAGAAGTTTGAAGGGTTTGTAGCAGGTGGATATCTATATTAAGAAGATAAATGAATAGAAAAGTACATTAAAATTAGTTAGCAGAAGTAGAAATGAATACGTAACATATGAACTTATTTCCACATTTATAAATGCTGTAGATGAAGAATCTCTCAGATTGCAGAAGAAACTGTGGATTCTCCAATAGAGAGCTTAATTCCTTCTGTCTCCCAATCATAGCATGCATAGAGTGCGGACCAGATGTGCTGGCACCCCATCCAATATTCTGTGTATTCTTGTGATCTCAACCATAACCTGTGGCACCTTGGTTTGACCTGTGTCTCTGGTGCTAGATATGGGTAATCATGCAAGCATTATAGGATATGAAAGCATAACTGAAGCCAGTTTAGATTAAGCAAAAGGATGGAGTTTGACTTGATGACATCTATCTAAGGTCCCTTCTATTTCTAAATAACTGTATGATTCTAAGTTGTAACGAAATAATTGTGATGTTGTGGTTGGAATGAGGCAAGGGCTGAGACATGAAGAAAAAACTGACAGGAGCTGGTGATAAGTTAGATGATTGGAAAGAAAGATACTGGGACCCATAGCAATAGAGAATTTGCCATTTTTACGTCTAGTGCCTGAGTCAGCTTAAGAAACTAATTACTTAAAAAAATTGAATTGATTTAGAGTTCTTTTCCAAATGGTGGTATTAAAAAAGAATAACGAAGTCTAAAGAAAGAAAGCTATGGGATAATAATTTGGAATCTTTAAATAATAACATGTCCCAACAGATGATAAACTTTTCATCACTGGAAAGAAGAATATAAGTAAACTGCTGCATATTGCTCACAATGAATTGTATTAGAAATGTAATGATAGGGGCAGCTAGGTGGCACAGTGAATAGAGCTCTGGCCTTGGAGTCAGGAGGACCTGAGTTCAAATCCAGCCTCAGACACTTAACATTTACTAGCTGTGTGACCCAGGGCAAGTCACTTAACCCCGATCACCTAAGCAAAAAAAGAAAAGAAAAAAAGAGGAAAAGAAAAGAAAAGAAATGTAATGATAAAAATATTGTGGAAGACATGTAGGTCCAGAAAAGAAAATGAGTTGGCCACATTGTGAATATGAGAGATAACAGATGTCTAGCCCCGATGGCACAATGGTACTATAAAAGAGGAAGATCAAATTTCCAATACATTGTATATATTGTCTTTGGGAGACTTGCAGGAAAACATGGACAAGAATTTCCCAAGATGACAAAGTGTGGAAGAATTGTGATGTGCAGTGTTGAAGATGCCACCTCCAACAATGAAATCCAAAATCTAACCAAGAACACACTCTTCCAAAAAAGAATCATCTGTAGAGAAATTCAAAATCTTAATGAGTTTAAGGTCAGGCTTTTAAATCCAAATAATCTTCTATGCATTTAGCCAAGTGTTGATTTCCATAGCTATTATTATTTTGAAGCAATAATGCAGCTTGCTAAAACACCTTCCATGTGAAATTTTTTTTTAGGATTTCAACTGATTGATGACATATTAGGAACAGAATGGAACATGTTCTGCTGTCACTTCATATTCATGGAAAGAAAACCGGAGAGAGAATTTGAACTTTGGGTCCCCCAGTGTCTTCCTCCCAATGCTTGTCTGAATATCACAAAGTGAGAGCACAAAGTGAAGACCTTCAAATTTATTTTTCAAATGTCAAATTAACATTCACCACAGAGAACATTTGCAGAGTATTTTGACTTAGTCAACTTAAATAATTGGCTATCATCTGCATTTTTAAAATTAAAAAGTTAATGAATCTTCTGATGACAGAGCATAATGGAATATCATATTCTTCCTTCACCCCTTTTAATTAAAATTGTCCAGCATTTTAAATGTGTAGCCTTTTGGGCAACCACCTAGGACCTCAAAAAGAAATGATTTCCTCACTATAGCCCAGACTTGCAAGGTACTGGCAAAGTTTAGGTAATTGACGATGTGGTGGTGGGGGGGGAGGGGATAGGAGGAGGAAGAAGAGGAGGAGAATTTCTCGGAATCATATGTTTTTAAATGCATAAAATAGGGTTACAAAGGAAAAAGATTATATTGAAATAAAGTTATCAAAATATGAAAAAAAAACAAGTTCTTGGACCCCAGGTTAAGAACTACTCCCCTTGTATGGTTACACACAGTAGTAAGAGCATCTCCTGCCTTCTTGAGGTGTGACTTGTCCTGGCCATGCACGTGCCTTGACCAAACATGGCTCCTGTTTATGTACCCTCCATGTATATTCCCTGGACACATTTGTTTTCTGTGTCTGCGTCTTCCTCTGCTAATGATGTGGTAACTTGTGGGACAATACTTTGTGTATACATGGGAAAATGTATGTGTCACTTTATTTGCTATGCTGTTTGCTTTTGTTTTCATCTCTTGTGTCCCCTGGGTGGTTGGCAGTTTTAAGTGGGTCCTGCCACACAGACTACCTTTAATACGGGGAAGCTTTTCTGGGGGGGCCCTGTATATGTAGGGGTAACCCAGGTGCCACAAAAGTCCAGGTAGGTATGCAATGGTTAGGACTGTCATAACCATTATGATGTAGAGGTGGCAGATAATGTGTTTCTCTATCATGTAAAATGTTCACACGTTTGAAAGCTGCTGGATGTAGAGGAGCGGGTAGGTGTAGAGCTAAAACATTGTGCTAATTGGAAAAAAAAATCCAAGGGGAGACCCACGTGGTATACATGGAGGGCAGCTCCCTTTCCAGGGGCTCAGAGGGCTGGCTGCCATGTGCCCCACAGTGCATATCTTCACTGTGTCTAGGAGAGTTTGATTCACTTCAGACTATTAACTTCTTTCTGCTTATCCTCTCTCCTGTAAATCACCCTGGAGCTGGCTAATGAGTCCTAAGGCAGATTGACACTAAAGGTTTGCGATTCCCTTGGGAGAGCTCACTAATTCTGCTGCCTCACATTAAGGCTGGATATGCCTTCGGCTTTTCCCACCTAGCTGCCCACTCTGCCAAAACTCTAACATTAAATACACAACACGGATTAGCAAGCCCCTGTTTTCTTTATAAAACAGTGGGAATAAACAGTAACAAGAGGGGAGCAGAGAGAACAGGATGAAGGGGACTATCTGTGAATAAATGCAATCCACACTAGATGCTGCTAGCTTCAGCAAGGGCCAGTTTTCCCCTGCATTAACTCCTTCTTCTCACCTGGAAGAATGAAGGCAGAGCTTGAGAGTGAAAGAATATATGAGTGCTTCCTTCTCTCCTGCCTCAAAGGTGTGGAAAGATGCTGCCTCTGAGGGCCAGTTGGGGTCATCTCACCAAAGCCAAGCTAATCAGCACAGCAACTGCACTGTGACAGTCAGCAGCATCATTAGGTAGGGAACCGTAAAGAGCCCAAACCCAGAGACCTGGCTAAGGACATATCTGGGAAGAGCACAAGGTGCCAAGAAGTATCATGAATTACAAACACTTTGGACCTCAAGCCACCATGTTCTCTTGTGATATCTTTCTCCCAGAAATATCTGCAACACTCTTCCAGAAGCCTTCCCATAACCATTCCCAAGAGTCTCAGTTCTAAAACCTCTGTAAGCTGAATACCAGGGTGCTATCTCCCTCAAAACACAGAGCTACAGGTAGATTTGGAACTGGTTGAATGATCGTACCCAAAGAATAGCAACAAATAGAACAGTGTTTACTTGAAATGCCCTGCAGATCTGTCCTCACTCTGTGCTATTTAACATTCTTATCAATGATTTGGATAAAAGCACAGATGGCATGCTTATCAAATTTTCAGATGTCACAAATTTGCGTGGATTTTGCTAACATACTAGATGACACAGTCAAGATCCAAAGAAGTCTACAAGGCTAGATAGAACATTGGGCTGACTCTAAAGCAGTGGATTGAACAGGGAAAAACGAAGAGTCTCCTACTGGGGGTGGAAAGTGTGTTCAAAATAGTGTTTTCACAAATACAGATTGGGGAAAGACTGGTTAGACAATGGTTTATCTGAAACAACTGGGGGTTAATATGAATTAACTGATAGTGATAACTAACATTTATGTAGCAATTGCTATGTGCCAGTCACTGTGCTAAGTGCTTTACAAATATTATCTCATTTGAGGCTCATAACAATGGCAGCTAAGTGCTATCATTATCCCCATTTTACAGATAAGGCGAATGAGGCAAAATAAGGTGAAGTAACTTGCCCAGGGTCACACAGTTAGGAAGTATCTGAGACCAGATTTGAACTCAGAAAGGTGAGTACTTTCTGACTCCAGGCCTGGGACTCTAACCATTGTGCAACCTACCTGTACCTGCCTGGCGCATAGCATGTGCTTAATATATGTTTGCTGATTGATTGATTGATTGATTGATTGATTGAAGCCCATTTTCTTTATAGAAGAGTGATCAGCACAGGAGCTACTTTGTCAAGATAGTCCTTAAGGATTCATGTGTGTGTGTGTGTGGGGGGGTATCTAGTGGTAGAATGTCTATTTTCAGTAAATGAGAAAAGAAAAAGGAAGGAGTGGGAGAGAACAGAGATCAGAATCCAGCTCCATAATTTTATAGGTGAGAAACCTGAGGCAAACTGAGGTTAAGTTACTTGCCCAAGGTCACACAGCTAGTTAAGTATCTGAAGTCAGTTTTGACCTGACATTTTCCTGATTCTAGTAGCAGAACTCTATCCACTACCCCAACTAGCTGAAGTAGATAATATTATCTTAAGCTGAATCTAAAAGGAAGTGTGATGTCCAGAAGGGGAGAAGTGATCATCTAGAATGTATACTGCGCTGGTGAGGCCAAAGCTTCACATGTGATTGGGGCGGGGATGGCATTGATAGCCAGAGTCAGGTATTTGAAAGGTTATCATGTGGAGAAGGCATCAGACTCATTCTGCTTTTCCTCGGAGGGTAAAACTGGGAACAATGAATGGAAGTGGAGGAGAAACAAATTTCAGCTCAATTTAAGGGGAAAAACCTGCTTCCTAACAAGGAGAACTATCCAGAAGCAGAGTGGGCTGCCTTGGAGAGTCCCAAGGGATCTCAAAGCAAAGGCTGATCGTTCACTTATTATGGATGTTAGAGATGGGATTCATAGGTACAGTTTGGACTCAATGATCTATATGAACTCTGAGGTTAATTTCCCACTCTGAGATCTTGGATTTGGTGCCTTATTCTTCCTGTGTTTCAATGATTCTTGTTATTCTTTCTCCTTTTTTTAAGAAGACATGCCACCTTTATTTAAAATATTTTAAAATGTATTATTAATATTCTTTTATTTTTGAACTTTGAGTTCCAAATCCTTTCCCTCCCATCCTCTTCCCCACTCACTGAAAAGGCAAGCAATAAATATCAATTATACATGTGAAACCATGCAAAATATATTTTTATAATTAGCCATATTTCAAAAGAAGCAAGAAAAATAAAGAAACTGAGAAAATTGTATTTCAGTTTCTACTCAGAGTTCATCAGTTCTCTCTCTGAAGGTAGATAGCAATGATCTCCTGGTTCTTCTCACTTCACTTTGTCCTTGACCTGATAATTCTGGAATTTGGTAGTAATATTCCTGAGAGTTTTCATTTTGGGATCTCTTTCAGGAGATGATCAGTGGATTCTTCACCATAGATATGAACCCAATCATGGTTATGGTCTGGACATGTTCTGATGCTTGAGAATAAGCCTGTAAGTTCAATACAGAACATTATTAAATGCAAAATGGATAATTTTGATTACATTAAATTAAAAATGTTTTTACACAAAGCCAATGCAATTTCTATTTTACCCTCTGGTTCTAGAGTATCAGGGCAGTTTTCCTTGATAATTTCTTGAAAGGTGATAGCTACGTTATTTTTTTGATCATGACTTTCAGGTAGTCCAATAATTCTTAAATTATCTCTCTTGGAACTACTCTTCAGATAAGTTGTTTTTCCAATGAGGCATTTCACAATGCAATGTGAAGTGAGAAGAACGAGATCATTGTGCACAGTAACGGCAATGTTGTAATGTCTTCTAAAATCATTAGCTTCTACTTGCCCAATTCTAACTTTAAAGGAATTATTTTCTTCAGTGAGATTGTGTACTTCCTTTTCCAGTTGGCCAATTCTGCTTTTTAAGGAGTTCTTCTCTTTAGTGAATTTTTGTATATCTTCTTGCATTTGGCCAATTCTTCTTTTCAAGGCATTCTTCTCTTTGTTGGATTTTTGTGGCTATTTTACCATTTGTCTTGTTCAATTTTTTAAGCTGTTATTTTTTTTTTCAGTACTTTTTGAGCCTCCTCTACCAAGCTATTGACTCTTTTTTTGTGATTTTCTTTTATCACTCTCATTTCTTTTCCCAATTTTTCATGTACCCCTCTTACTTGATTTTTAAAATCTTTTTTGAGTTTTTCCATGGCCTGTGACCAATTAATATTTTTCTTGGAGGCTTCGGATGCAGGAATTTTGATTTTGTTGTCTTCTTTTGAGTGTGCATTTTGATCTTCCTTGTCACCATATTAACTTTATATGGCAAGAATTGTTTTCTGTTGTTTGCTTATTGTCCCAGTCTATTTCTTGACTTTTTAAAGTTCTTTTTAAATTTTTTTTTTACTTTTCAAATTTATTTTAAACTTAACTACAAAATCAGAAAAGAAAAAAAACCATTGCAATGTATACAGCACAACATAAAAGAGGATTCAATATAAAGCAATAAATTTCTGTTTCAAGAAAACTTATATAATGAATACTACACATTATTTTCAGAGCTGTCCATCTTTTCTTTGCTTCTTTGTATGTTTTATTTTGTCTTGTGCTATGAACTGTTTACTTTATTTTTCCCCTTCACTACCCACCCCAGCCCAAAAGGTTATAATTAAGATTGGAGACACACACACACACACACACACACACACACACACATATATACTCACACTCATATACATTTCTACTTGTCTGTTTCAGTGAAGGTGGATAGCATCTTCCTTCATATGTCCAAATCCATATAGGTTCTTCCTCGCACCTCATATGTATGAGATAATTACTCATTTTTCCTACATCATTTTTTTTAGAATCACATCATACTCATTTCTAGCACACTCTTTCTTTAAAACTACCCAATCAGTAATGACAGTCTTAGACATATGGTTTACATTTCCACATTTAAATATTAAACAATTTGTCCTTATTATGTCCCTTGTAATTAGTCTTTGATGTTTACCTTATATTTCTCTTGGATCTTGTATATTAAATTTTCTATTATATTCTGGTCTTTTTGACCTAAATTCCTGAAAATCTGTCAATTCATTGAATATCTGTTTTTTTTCATTAAGGTTTATACTTAACTTTGCTGAGTATGATATTTTTGGCCATAACCTCAGTTCTTTTGCTCTTTGATATATAGTATTCTAAGACCTGTGATTTTTTTAGTGTGGCTGCTGCTAGGTCTTGTGTAATTCTAATTGTGGCTCTGCTGTATTTGATTTTTTTTCTCATTGCTCGTAATATTTTCTTCTTAAGCTAGGGGTTTCAGAATTTGGCTATGATATTCCTGTAGATTTTCCTCTGAGGATGCCTTTCATCTAATGATCAGTGAATTTTTTTTTTCTATTTCTACTTTCCTTTCTTGTTCTAACACTTCAGGACAATTTTCTTTAATTATTTCTTGTATTATTGTATCAAGATTCTTTTTTTGATCTTAGATTTCAGGTAGTCCAAGTATTCATATGTTTTCTCTTCTTGATCTGTTCTCCACATCAGTTTTTTTTTTTCTTATAAGGATGTTTCATAGTATCTTCTTTTTTTTTTTTTCCTTCAAGCTTGAGGTTCTTTGTGCAACTGTTTTCAGAGGTAATACTAGGGACTTGGTATGACCTAGAGAGAGGTGTGTTTACTGCTCTCCTGTACCGTGTACTGGTTTGTGAATGACCACAAGCACTCTTTTTAGCCCTGTGACCGGGGTCCCTGCTCCCCTGTAGCCACAAGCTCTGATATGCTAGTGCTCCTCCTCACACTGGGACTAATACCCAGGACTATGACCCAGATCCAAGTATAAGCAATGCAACAGAGTCTTGCCCCCAGTGCCAGCAAAGGGACCCCTGTAAAACTTTTCTGACCCACTATCCAATCCCCTTCCCGTCTGTGGGCTGAGAGGTCTGGAAACTGCCACTACTGCCACTGCTTCAGTTGCCCCAAGGCCTGCTCTTGGTTTGCTGGGGCCTATTCTGTGCTGTCATGGCCTGTACTGGATTACCCTGCCCCTCTCACCCTGGTGCAAGTTTCCTGCCAACTTTCTAACATGTCTTGGGCTGGAAAATTATTTCACTTGTTTTTTGTGGATTCTGCCACTATAGAATTTGTTTAGAGTCATTATTTAAAGGTATTTGGAGGGGTTTGGGGGAGAGCTCAGGAGAGTCCCTTCCTTTACTCTGCCATCTTGGCTCTGCCTCTACAAATTCTACTTTTAAAAGAGTTGCTTTCTTCAGTGGACTTTTTTTTTTCCAATTGGGCCAATTTTATTTTTTAAGGAGTTGTTTTCTTCATTCAATTTTTGTGCTTCCTTTTCCAAGCTAATGACTTCTTTTTCATATTTCTTTTGCATAACTCTTTTTACCCAATTTTTCTTCTAACTCTCTTAATTGATTTTAAAAATCTTTTTGATCTCTTTCAAGAGGACTTTCTGGGCTTGAGACCAGTTCATATTCCCTTTTATGGCTTTGCACATAGGCATTTTGACATTGCTGTTCTCTTTTGAGTTTGTGTTTTGATCTTCCCTGTCACCATAGTAGATTTCTATGGTCAGAGCTCTTTGGTTTTTGCTCATTTTTGAAATTTGAGCTCTGCTCCTGGAGTACAGGGGGCACTATCTCAAGCTTCTTGTGCTGGGGGCCAGAAGCCTGGTCACTGGCTTTCTGAATCAGAACCTCTAGGGGTAGGAGCTTGCCCACTTCACTGGGGTATCCCAGCCTATTTGTACTTGTTGTGTCTTGGGTTCTAAGGCTGGCAGTTTGCCTGCTGCTCTGGAGCTGGCAGCCTCACAGCTGGCCATCTGTGCTATTGGCCTGCTGAGTCTGGACCATGGGGGCCTTGGTTGCTGATCTGTGCTGTGGCTAAAAGCCTCCTGCTGGGAACACTGCCTGCACTGGGCTGGGCTCCCCTTTTACCCAAGTGAGACAGACCTTTCCTGAAGTCCTTCTAAGTTGTCTTGGGCTAGAAAATTGTTTCACTCCATCTTTTTATGGATTCTATTGCCCCAGAATTCTTTTAAAGGCTTGATTTAATGTTGTTTCCGAGGGAAACTGGGGAGAGCTCAGGCAACTTCTTGGCTTCTCTCTATCTTGGCTCCACAACCCGCCCCCCCAATTCTACTTCATAAGGAGATCTTTTCTTCAATGAATTTTGTACCTCTTTTTCTTTTTGGATTGTTGCGCTTTTTAAGGAGTACTTTTGTTCAGTGAATTTTTGTGCTTTTTTTTAACCATTGAGACTATTCTGTTTCTTAAAATGTGTTTTTTCTTCAGCATTTTTGTGCCTCTTTTATGAAGCTATTCATTCTTTTTTCATAGTTTTCTTGCATCACTCTCATTTCTTTTCCCAATTTTTTCTACTGCCTCTCTTATCTCTTTCTTTATCTCTTCCAGTAATTCTTGTTGGGCTTGAGTTCAATTAGCCTTTTTCTTTATGGCTTTGTTTGTAGCTTTTTTCACATTGTTGTCTTCTTCTGGGTTTATGTTTTGATTTTCCCTGCCACTGTAGTAGCTTTTCATGGTCAAATTCTTTTTTTGTTGTTTGCTCATTTTTTTTCAGCCTATTTCTTAACTGTTAATTTTATATTAAAGTTGGGTATTGGTCTACTGGGAGACATCGTCCTGAGCTTCAGACTTTTTGTGCTGTTATGTTCAGAGCCACTTTTGGGAGTCTGCAAGTTTTTGGTGCTTCCAAGATGATGTGATCCTGGGAGAGATATAGTCACTGCTCTCCTGGTCTGCATTGTGGTCTTTACCAAGGAAGGGCTCCTGGTTCCCTGCAGCATATGTGATAGTGCTCTCTTTACCTTGGAGCCACAAGCAGGGACCCTGGTCCCTTGTGACCATTCCCCAATGCTCTTCTGCTTGGAACTGCAACCCTGAGCTATGTATGAGCAATAGAGTTTCTAATCATTGCCAGCTTCAGCCAGTGCCAGCAAAAGGTCTCCTGCAATCTCTTTGTGATCAGTTGTCCAATCTCCTTACTATCTCTTAACTGAGAACTCCCACTGTTTCTGCTATGACCACTGTTGCTGCCATCGTACATGTGGGCTCCACATAGACTTCCACCCTGGTATTACAAACTACTCCTTCCAACCTCTTATGTTTTCTTAGGCTGGAAATTTGTCCCACTCTGACTTTTTATTGGCCTTGCTGCTCCAAAATTTTATTTGAGGCTTTATTTTATTTTATTTTATTTTATTTTATTGTATTTTATTTTATTTTTCTTAGGCAATTGGGTTTAAGTGACTTGCCCAGGGTCACACAGCTAGTAAATGTTATGTGTCTGAGGTCGGATTTGAACTCAGGTCCTTCTGAATCCAGGGTCGGTGCTCTATCCACTATGCCACCTAGCTGCCCTGAGCCTTTATTTTAAATGTTTAGAGAGAATTCAGAGCTGTTTTGCCTCTAATATGCCATCTTGACTCAGAACGTTCTTTCTTTAGTGACAAGCATGGAGATTTTGACAGTGATAACAACAGTAGCTGGCCTTTAAATACTATAGTGCTTTACTGTTTATAAAATGCTTTGCATACACTGTTTCATTTGAACTTCACAGTTATGTGAGATAGATAGGTGCTGTCTATTTGATACACAGTTCAATTGGGTTTTAAACTTAATTAACTGTATTTTGATATGCCCAATATCTCTTTACCTTACTTATAAGTATAACAGGGGTTTGACAGCATATCAGAAAAGCATGTTAAACATGTTGCTTAAATCCAAGTATACCTTCCCCTGATGTAACGGACTAAGTACCTTGTGAAGAAAGGCATGTACTGTTCTTGATGAACCTATAATAGTTTTCCATGGTGACTGCTTCCCTTTCTCCTCCTCCTCCTTTTTCTATATTACATTTTTCCAATTATATGTAAAAACAATTTTTAGCATTCAATTTAAAAAAAATTGGTGAAGTTTAAAAAATATATACTTTGATCTGCATTCAGACTCCCTCAGTTCTTTCTCTGAAGGTGCATAACCTTTTTAAGCATAAATCCTTCAGAATTTTCTTGGATCATTATATTGGTCAGAATAGCTGAGTCATTCACAGTTGACCATTGTACGGTATTGCTGTTATTGTATACAATTGCCTTCTGGTTCTGTTCATATCACTTTATATCACTTCATGTAAGTCTTTCCAGGTTTTTTGAAAGCATCCTCCTCCTCATTTTTTAGCACAATAGTTTTCCATCACAATCATATACTACAACTTGTTCGGCCATTCCCCAATTGATTAGCATCTGCTCAGTTACTGATTCTTTACCACCACAAAAAGATCTGCCATAAATATTTTTGTATATTTAGATCCTTTTCCTTTTTAAAAAAATCTCTTTGAGATATAGACCTAGTAGTGGTATTGTTGGATCAAAGGGTATGCACAGTGTTATAACCCTTTGAGCATAGTTCCAAATTGCCAATCTGATAAGTATGAGGTCATATCTCAGAGCTGTCTTAATTTGCATTTCTCTAATCAGTAGTGATTTAGAGCATTTTTCCATATGATTATAGATGGCTTTGATTTCATCATCTGAAAATTGCATGTTGATATTCTTTGACCATTTATCAAGTGGGGAATGACTTCCATTCTTATAAATTTGACTCAGTTGTCTATATTTGAGAAATCAGGCCTTTATCAGAGAAACTTGCCATAAAATTTCCCCTCAGTTTTCTGCTTTCCTTCTAAACTTGGGTGAATTGATTTAATTTGTACAAAAATGTTTTAATTTAATGTAATCAAAATTATCCGTCTTATATCCCATAATGCTCTCTGTCTTTTGTTTGGTTATAAATTCTTCCATTCTCCATAAATGTGACTGGTAAACTATCTCACACTCCCCTAATTTGCTTATGGTATCAATTCATCCATTTTGCCGTTATGTTGGTATATGATATGAGATGTTTGTCTATACCTAGTTTCTGCCAAACTGCTTTTCCAGTTTTCCCTGCAGTTTTTGGCAAATACTGAGTTCTTGTCACAAAAGATCAGATCTTTGTGTTTATCAAACACTAAATTACTATGGTTATTTACTGCTGTGTATGGTATACCTATTCTATTCCACTGGTCTACCACTCTATTTCTTAGCCAGTATCAGATTATTTTGATGGTTACCACTTTATAATACAGTTTGAGATCTGATATAGCTAAAACACCTTTATTCACGTTTTTTTCCCGTTAATTCCCCTGACATTCTTGACTTTTTTTCTTCCAGATGAATTATTTAATTTCCCTTGATCTGTAAAATAATTTTTGGTAGTTTGATTGGTGTGGCACTGAATGAGTAAATAAATTTAGGTAGAATTATCATCTTTACTATATTTGCCTGGCTTACCCATGAGCAATTAACATTTTTACAGTTGTTTAGATCTGACTTTGTGTGAAAAATGTTTTGTAATTGTATTCACATAGTTCATATAGGTTTATCTTGGCAGGTAGATTCCCAAGTATTTTATATTGTCAACATTTCTTTTAAATGGAATTTCTTTATCTCTTGCAGCTGGACTTTGTTGGTAATAAATAGAAATGCTGATGATTTATGTAGGTTTATTTTATATTCTGCAACTTTGCTAAAGTTTTTAATTATTTCAACGAGTTTTTTAGTTGATTCTCTAGGATTCTCCAAGTATACCATCTTATCATCTGCAAAGAGTGATAGTTTTGTTTCCTCATTGCCTATTCTAGTTCTTTTAATTCCTATTCTTGTCTTATTGCTATAGCTAGCATTTCTAGGACAGTACTGAATTATAGTAATAATGATGGACATCCTTACTTCATCTGTGATGTTATTGGGAAGGTGTCTAGCTTATCCTCATTACAGATAATTCTTGCTCATGGTTTTAGATTGATACTGCTTATCATTTTAAGGAAAGCTCTGTTTATTCCTGTGCCTTCTAGTGTTTTAATAGGAATAGGTGTTGTATTTTGTCAAAAGCTTTTTCTGCATTTATTGTCATAATCATATGATATTTGGTTGTTATTGTTCTTGATATGGCCAGTTATGCTGATCACTTTCCTAATATTGAATCAGCCCTGAATTCCTCTTATAAATCCTACCTGGTCATAGGATATGATCTTTGTGAGATGTTGCTGTAATCTCCTTGCTAATATTTATTTTATTTCAAATTTTTGCATCAATATTCATTAGGGGAATTGGTCTATAGTTTTCTTTCTCTATTTTTGCTTTTCCTGGTTCAGGTATCTGCACCATTGTGTCATAAAAGAAATTTGATAGGACTCCTTATTTTGCCCATTTTTCTAAGTATAATAATATAGTACTGGGATTAATTGTTCTTTAAATGTTTGATAGAATTCTCTTGTGAAATCTGTCTGGTCCCAGGGATGTTTTCTTAGGAGCTCATTAATGGTTTATTCTGCTTCCTCTTCTGTTATTCTAGGCAATTTATATTTTTGTACATATTCATATATTTCATTTAGATTGTTAGATTAATTGGCATATAATTGGACAAAATAGTTCCTAATAATTGTTTTAATTGCCTCTTCATTGGTGGTAAATTCATCTTTTTCATTTTTGATACTCATAATTTGCTTTCCTTCTTTCTTTTTCTAAATCAAGTTAGCCAATGGTTTATCTGTTTTATTGGGGTATTTTTTTACAGAAAACCAGCTTCTAGTTTTATTTATTAATTCAATTATTTTTTGCTTTCATTTTTATTAATCTCTGCTTTGATTTTCAGGATTTCCAATTTGGTGTTTAATTGAGGATTTTTAATTTGTTTTTTTGTTTTTTTTAGTTGCATGCCCAATTCATTAATTTGTTCTTTCTCTGTTTTATTGATGTAAATGTTTAGAGATATACATTTTCCACTAAGCATTGCTTTGGCTGTATCCCATAAATTTTGGTATGTTGTCTCATTGTTGTCCTTCTCTTTAATGAAATTAATGATTGTTTCTATTATTTGTTTTTGACCCACTCATTCTTTAGGAATAGATTACTTACAGCTTCACTAATGTGAAAATATGTTTAATAGGAATGTAAATGTAAAGCCTATATCAGATTGTGTGCCGTCTTGGGGAGGGTGGGGTGGGGAGGAAGGGGGAGAAAAATTTTCAACTCAAAAGCATATGGAAGTGATTGTTGATAAATCAAAATAAATTAATAAAATTTTAAAAAAAAGAATTTGGATTCTATAGCATTTGTACATATATGTTTATTGTTGATATTACTTCATTGTCTGTGGTACTTTTTAGCAAGATATAGTTTCCTTCCTTATCTCTTTTAAGTAGATTTATTTTTGTATTTGCTTTTTCTGTGATTATGATTGGTACTCCTCCTTTTTTTTTTTTTTTACTTCAGCTGAAGCACGGTAGATTCTGTTCCAGCCCTTTACCTTTACTCTCTGTGTATCTGTGTTTCAAGTGTGTTTCTTGTAAACAACATATTGTAGGACTCTGTTTTTTAATCCACTCTGTTGTCTGCTTCTATTTTACGGATGAGTTCATTCCATTCACATTCATAGTTATGATTACTGTGTATTTCCCTCCATCCTACTTTTTTCCCCCGATTTGTACATCCCCTTTTCTCCTTTCATCCTGTCCCTCCTCAAAAGTGTTTTGCTTCTGACCACTGACTCCCCTAATCCACTGTCCCTTTTATCAGTACCATTCCCATATATCTTATCCCCCTCCCCTCATAGTTCCCTATGGGGTAAGATAGATTTCTATACCCAACTGAATGTGTATGTTATTCCTATTTTGAGCCACTTCTGATGAGAGTTTGAAGTATTGCCTAACAATACCCCCCCACCTTTCCCTCCTGTGTAAAAGCTCTTTGACATCTCTTTCATGTGAGATGATTTACCCCATTGAACCTCCCCTTTCTCCCTTCTCCCTGTGCATTCCTCTTCCTCACCTCTTAATTTAATTTAATTTAATTTTTGGATATCACTCTATCATAGTAAATTCATACATTTTTACTTTCTTTATTTGTTTTATTTTGTTTGTGTTTTCTTTTGCAATATGGCTAATGTGGAAATATGTTTGACATGACTCCACATGTGTAATCAGTATCAAAATGCTTATCTTCTTAAGGGGTAGGGCAGTGAATTTAAAATTTAAAAAGAATTTAAAACTCAAATTTTTTAAAATGATTGTTAAAATTACTTTACATGTAATTGGGAAATATTTAATGAAATAAATAAATAATTTAAAATAGAGAAAATAGGAGTTAAAAGATTAAAAAAGATAAATATAAAATTTTACATTTGGGTATTCCTTTCATCAGTGCATGTCATAACTCATCCATTCCTTCTAAACCGGTGCAATTTTTGTCCATATTTTAACATGAACTTTTAATAAATTACTGGCTGAAGAGTAAGGGAATCATATAGGTTCATACTTTCTCTTTTCCTCATTGAAAATTCCCTTACTCTTCAGCCAGATGCATTTGTTAGACTCTTCCATCTGTATCCGTACTTGAATAGCAATTCACGTATTCTCAAATTTGTTTCAAGCTGTGTGTTAATCAACCCACAGCTATAGGAAACACGTGTTGTCCTAAGTAATGGGGATATAAAGAAAAAAACAAACTAGGATGCCTTCAAAGAGTTTACATTCAGTCAAGGGTTAGCATATCCTTAAGTATCTTCTTTAGGGCTCCTGAATATTCAGAAGCATTGTCTTCTGTAAATTATCTTGAGTTACAGAATTCTTAACAGTCACAACTCTAGTAGAACTCTGAATAAATGAGTTGGATAAGCTTTGGTTCTGAATATTTTCACTAAGGCTTCCTCTTATCTTCTTGATACATTTGTCAGGTTATCTTAATGGTCCCCTTCCCCTCCCCCATTGGAAAAAAAAACTCACCAAAACCGTTTGAGGAAATGAGCATATAAAGCCCACTTTTACAATCCTCATCTGTGGAGAGCATGACGAGGAACGTGGCCAATTGACATGAATGTACTTGCCAGCCGCAAAGTTCTACTTTGTGTAGATAGTGAGAAGAGGGGCTTTTTCAATGGCTTCCTAAATTTAATACTTCTAGGATCCCTTCCCTGTGACAGAGCAGATGACAACCTACCTGTGACTCAGCGTAACGAATGATAGAAAAGGCATAGCAGAAATCACTAGTATCCTCTAGGGCAGGAGTCCTTAACCTTTGTTGCGTCCTGGACCCCTTTGGCTGCCTGGTTATGTTCCTTTCCCCAGAATAGTGTTTTTAAATGCATAAAATAAAATAAATAAGATTACAAGGGAAACCAATTAAATCAAAATTCATTTGTCTATATAATATTTCACACCTATCCACAGACGCACATATAAAATTCAGAGACCCAAGGTTAAAAACCCCTCCTCTAGAAGGTCCTCGAAATTTGTCTTAGTCAAAAGTTTCATCACCTTCATGTTTATCTTGGTGGTGAGCTTCTCTGAACTTAGCTAGGTTGGTCCTTGGATAACAGACATAAAGTCTTTGTGGGGGGGTATAGGGGTTTGAACTCAAAACTATTACTACCTGATAGAAGAGATTCTTCTGGTTATGGATTCTGTATTCTTCTGACTGGATGATCTGCAGCGTCCTCTTCAAAACTGGGATTCTGTGACTTCTGTAGAAACTACCAGCCTCAGAACCTGCATGTAGTTGGCAGCCTTTAGGAGTCCAGTGTCTCCTCCAGGCATCTGCGGAGACCTCAAAGATAGCCTTCTGTAAAGTCCTTCTCCAATGCCTCATCACTCAAACCCCCTTAGTTTGGGGGTATAAGGCTTACCACACAGATTTTCTCAGTTTTGAGGGGAGCATAGACTGCCAGTTTTCCTCTGGCTGGAGAACTAGGGGAAAGGGTAAGAGTAGCAAAGAAGGTAATATGATCATAGTTTTGAGAACTTTACTTCAGTGCTTGATTTTAAATCGTGTTTTTGTATGTAAGGCGCCTAGGTAGCCATTGGTCTGATAGGCACAGTATAAATGGGAAATAAAAAAAAATACAGTTCTGGGGCCCAATAATAGAATTGTTGCTAGGTTTTCTGTCAGCAGGGCTTATCTGCAGGGCAATTTAAATCTCCTTTTTCTCAGGGGCACTAAGTGAACCTCAAGCTCTTCTGTAGACCCATTGATTAAAACTGAATTTTGCATTTCACCAGCAAGTAGGGCAGGTGCCTTCTAAGGGATAGCACAGCAATAGGCTTACATGTCGCACCTGGGAACTCTTCCTGGAGTACCCTTTGAGTAATGCCCGTAGTCATGACAGGAGGATTCCCCTGAGAGGAGGGAAGGACAGTGGCATCCTTGCCAGCTTGGGTCATGGCTGGTGGAAAGACATTAGCATTTGGAATCAGTGGCAGACATGGCATAAAGGAGAAAAGGATAAAGCTTCCAGAACAGCTGCTTTCCCATTGTTCCTGAATTGGCACTTTTGTGGGAAGTTAGTGTTTTGTTGGGTTATTTCCTTCTTAGAGATGTGTCCAAACATACCCAGGCTTTATTGGTTACACAGACCAACTGAAAGGTCAGGGAAAGCTCCTCAGAAGATGGGACATTGGCTTTAAAAGGGTAGAACCATGGTGTTCAAGGTAAATTCTGTACCCCCAGGGGAAGAGGTCAAAGACTCTCAATCTGCCTTTACTCTTGTTGAGCAAGGAAACGTCCAGTGGAGAGAAATCCTTCCTTTCTGGGCTTGAGTCTCTGCTGACACTTACCCAACCCTGAAAGGTTTGCAAAGGACACAGGGTAACTTCTCTCTTTTGACCCACAACAGTCTTTGTGAGGAAACTCCAGGTATGATCATCATCCATTTTGCAGATGTGCAAACTGAGGATCAGTCCAGTCCATGAGTTGTCCAGAGTTGCACAGCTAGTTAAGTCCCTGAGACAGGTAGGATTCAAACTCAGATCTCTCCTAATTCCACATCTAGAACTCTTTACTATATACCCTGCAATGTCTCTGCAGTGCAAGGAGGCATAGTCATAGCATTTCTTCCTAGGACGTACAACCCCAGTATAGGACTGTTACGTAGAAGGAGTGTTGCAGTGACACAGTTCTATACAGTAAGCATTGATTAAGCAGCAACTGTTTGCCGATTCCAGTGCTGGGCACCAAGGAAGATGCAGTTTAAGTCAGAGAAGGTTCCTGCCTTCTGAGAATCTACAGTCTAGTAGGCATGTGAAATAAGAACAAATAATATGGGAACTGCATTAGAGCAGGATAAATAACAAAGTACTATGTTGAGGAGAGTAAAGATTATTCCCATCTGGGACATTAGAGAAATGTATTTAAAATGCAGAGTATGTTACTCTTCTATTCCTCCCATGCCCTAATTTAGGACTGAAACAATGAATGCTAAAATAACTTTTTTAGCATAGAATTCAAGATTTTGGGTCATAAAATTGCTAGATTTTTTTGTGAAGAGTTCTCCAGCTAGTTACAAAGAGAAATGGCCTTGGAGGTTATAATTATAAATTACTCTAAGATACATTTGCCCTTTTTTGGTTCTGTAACAGCTTCCCACCCCCACCTCTAGTCCCATTTTCAAAGCTTAAGGGAAGGCAGTGTGGTTCACTACTTCTGAAGACAGAGCACATAGGTTCAAATCTTTACCCTGAGTCTTTCTATCTATGTGACCTTAGGCAAGTCACTGCCCCCCTCATGCCTCGGTGTCCTCGTCTGTTAAAGAAGAGAGTTTGTCTAGTTGGCTGCTAGAGTCTCTTCTAGCTTTAGATCTCAAGTCTTTCGATTCAATGATTGATGGTTACCCAATAATCATATCTGCCAAGTTCTTTCAGTATCCCTGGATATAATTCATCTTGGCTTAGTGACAGGAACTTATCAAAAACAGCTATGGGCTCTCTTATCTTGAGTTTCAAATTCCTATTAGCCATTTGTTCTGTCTTTTACAATCCAAAGATTATTCTCCTTGGCAGAGAAAACAGAAACAAAGGAAGAATTGTACTGTTCCTATCCCTTCTTTGATTTTCCTCTTTTCTCTAATACAGCTTATAATAAGAAACAAAACAAACAACAATTCCAGAAAAAGTCTTTTGTCGTTCTGTTGTTCTGCGGTAAAATTTTATTGTCATTTCAATTTGTATTTCTCTTATTATATTCTATTATTATTATTATACCAGGATTTCCTATGATTGTCAACAATTAGCAATTATTTTATGACTGTTCATATAATTTGATCACTTATCTATTGAGGAATGACTTTTGTTACAAGTATATATATCATACACAAACACATATATATTTACCATCTATATGTATATGTACACATATATATCAAATCCTTAGCAGAAATATTTGATATAAAGATTTTTTCTCTAGTTACCTGTTTTTTTATTCTAATTTCATTAATTTCAGTCTTGCCAAAACTCTGAGATTTCATCTCATTGAAATGATCTATATTTTATTTTTATTTGTACTGGCTTCTCCCATTATTTGATTAAGAATTGACTTCTGAGACATAGATGTGAAAGCTACTTAATCTGATTTTCTTTTTTTTTAATAGTGTGATTTTTACTTCTAGAAATATCTAGGTTCTAGGGGGCAGCTAGGTGGTGCAGTGGATAGGGCACCAGCCCTGAAGTCAGGAGGACCTGAGTTCAAATCCCGCCTCAGACCAAACACTTGACACTTACTAGCTGTGTGACCCTGGGCAAGTCACTTAACCCCAATTGCCTAAAAGCAACAAATAAATAAATAAACAGATAGATAGATAGATAGATAGATAGATAGATAGATAGATAGATAAATATCTAGGTTCCAGTCTCATATCTGAAATATATTCACTGTGTGACCCTTGACACGTCACTTCACCTCTAAGTATTCTAGGCAGTTTTTTTTTTAAGACTCTAAGTTTCTGGTCTGCTTTGGTATAAGTTCATCAGGAGCATTCTAAACCAAAAGGCTCACAACTTCCCTTCCTATTTCTTTCCCTGTGAGGTTTCTTATTCAGGTCACATACTCATTCTGAGTTTATTGTGGCATACAGTACAAGAGGTTGGCCTAAAACTCATTTTGCCAGAGTGTTTTCCAGTTTTTTCCAGGCTTTCTTGTCAAATAGGGTGTTCTTCCCTAGGTAATTTAGGTTTTCAAGTTCATTGAAAACTGGGCTAGTGAATTCAATTATTTCTGATTCTTTCTTGTTTAGTCTGTTCCACTGATCTGTTTTTTTTTTGTTTGTTTGTTTTCTAACCAGTGTCAAGTAGTTTGGATGATTCCTACTTTATAATGGAGACTGAGCTTTGGAAGTCCTATTCCTCTTTCGTTGCTACTTTTTTACCCATTATTTCCCTTGATATTTCAATGTTTTGTTCTTAAGAATGAAACTTGCTGCTACATAGTATAGCTCTATAAAGTGCCTGCTTGGTACTTTGATTGCTATAGCACTAAATCTGTAAAATTAATGTTGGTGGTGATGTCATTTTTATTATATTGTGATGGGCCATGCATTGGTGCTGAATATATAATCTGTAAAGAACATTTTAAATATTTCTGTTCTTGTAAAGATTTCATGTTATGCTGAGAAACACACAAATTTTGTATTTCAGAAGATGCCATGTATTTTTTTAGCCATAAATCCTTCTACATTTTGTTCATTTATCCATTTTCCCTGTTGTTTATATTTATTTTTGTAAAATTTGTCTAACTCTGAGACCAGAACATTAAAGTTTTCTGTTTTAATTGTATTACCATTTAATTTCTGAAATCCAGGGTTTTTTTTTTTCCTTTTTAAATGATATGGTAGTGGAAAAGTTGTTTTTAATATTGATATTAGTTCATTGAACTGGTTCCATTAAGCATAATATGATTTCCTTGTTTGTCTCCATTGATACTTTAAATTTTCATTTTTGCTTTTTCTCTACAACCCTTGCTTATAGTTTCTGGCCCCTCATTTTAATTCTTTGTGTGTTTGTATACATGTGTGTATATGTGTGTGTGTGTGACTCTTTAGGTATTTCTTGTAAGCAGTAGATGGTGTGGTTTTGTTTTCTGCCACTCTTGTTTTAGTGGATTGCTTCGTCCTTTCCAGTTTAAGGTCATGAAAAAACAATTAAAATTTCTTTTTTCACCTATTGGTTTCTTTAGTGTTTTTCTTTAATCCTTTCCCCTTTAGCTCAATATTTTGTCCCTGAAATTAGTTTTGCTTAAGCTATTCTTGTGCAACTTTGTTCTCTTAGGCTTTCTTTTCCCACCCCCTGTTCCTATTTACTTACACTTTGACTTATCTAGGTTTTTTCCTGCATTATTTTCTTTTATCCAGTGTGTTATTTATTTCTAACCCTATTTTGTACTTTCACTTTTCCCTTTCAGTTAAAGTTAGTTCAAAATTTGCTCTCTTCTATTACCCTTTAACCTGTTTGTTCATTTTCTTTTTATTATTATTTTTTTTTAGGCAATTGGGGTTAAGTGACTTGCCCAAGGTCACACAGCTAGTAAGTGCCAAGTGTTTGGTCTGAGGCCAGATTTGAACTTAGGTCCTCCTGACTTCAGGGCCGGTGCTCTATCCACTGCGCCACCTAGATGCCCCTTATTATATTTTTTCTAAGAAGTTTTTCTTTGTTTAATTTGCTTCATTAATTTCTCTTCTTTTCCAGTCATTTCTCAAATTTTATTCTCTGATTCATGGCCTTAACTTTTATGTATTCCTTCTTAAATCTGTCTTTGCCCAAAATGGGGTTAAAGCTTCTGAAGTACTAGGCTCAAATCTCTCTTCTAAATTATTTGTTATTGTACTCACAGAGCTTTCTCCATCTTTATTTTTTGCTGTTCTTCATTGTTAGAAGCATCTGTTGTTGAGGAAAATAATGTACAGTTAGAAATTCATGTTAGTTGGTTCTCTGTATAATAAATCATACCATTTAATTTTATTCCTTGTTCTTCCCATAATTATTTTCCTTCTCATGGGGTGTATCCTTTAATTTCTATATCCTCACCCCAACACATGCACACACACACACACACACACACACACACACACACACACACACACACATGCTCATACCCTCTTCGGCACCAGCTGCCCCTCAGAGTTCACACATTTCTTTCCCCTGGCCAGAGTATCACATATGAAGACATAATACTGTGTAAAGGGAAATTGCCTCACAAAATACCAACTCTGCCTAGGTTGAATGTATCATGAGGGACCATCTGTAATCACATGACCAGACCTTTTATGAATTGAGACTATACTTCATCATTGGGAGCCCTCTCTAGTTGTCCTGATCTATGTCTTGCCACTGGACCCAGATGGCTGCAGAGGAGAAAATGAGTGTGGTGACCCTACACAACCCACTCTCATTTAAATCTGAATCACTTGCAAGTCATGACATCAACTTCCTGATGTCATGGTCCTCTTTAAGAACTAAGGTCAAACAACAATTCTTCATTATGATCCCCTACCTGTGTTCTGTTGATACCTTCCCTCTTTAAGTACCCCACATTCGATCTCTCCCTTCTCATGCCTTTCTCATTTTCAAAAAAAAAATTCTCTTGCTAAGACACGATAGGAGTTATCATCCCTTCACAGTTCATCCATGGACTTTTTAAGGATCCATCACTCTGTAATACTTCAAATGTCTCTTATTTGTTAAATATCTGTATTTTTGCTTGTTGATTGGACTAAGTTTTTTAGAGTATATCATTTTGAATTGCAACTTGAGTTCCTTTGTACTTTTTAATGTACTATTCAGTTTCCTTCTGTGATTTCTCAAGTGTTCAGAATAATATTATGTTACTTGAATTGCCATTCATTTATATTTGAACACCTTTCTCATGGCTACTTTCAGACTTTGCTGTTTGTCATCAAAATTATTTAATGTAACTGTTCTGTCTTAGAGTTTGAAGCACAGTGTTTTGTTTTTTTGATTTTTTTTTCCAACAAGAGGCAAACTAAGGATTCTTTCAATTGGTATTTTGTTTTCTATATTCAGAAGTTCTTTGAAGTTTCCTGAATTATTATGTTTAAGTTATTGGATTTGTCACATTCTTCTGGCATGCTTATGATCCTTTTGTTATTTTGTGCAACCTGTCTTCAGAAAGAATGACTTTTTTCCTATATAGAGTTCAGGCATTCTTTGAATGGTGTTGCTTCTCTTTTGCCAGGTTTTTTTTCTACCTTAGTACTTTTGTGCTACAAATATATCAATTTTTCTTTCACTTATTTTGAGAAATTAGTCATTCTGGATTCATTCTTGTTAATCTGCCGATTGTGTTTTAAAATTCTATACTAAATATTCTAAGGTCCTACTTATTTAATTCTGTCTTTTAAATGTTTCATTTTCCTTTGAACAATACTGGAAATCCTTTTTGTCTGTGTTCTTTTGGGAGTCCACAGGATTCTGTATTTTAGCAGGTAATAAATGGTTCATTCCTTTGACCACTGATATTTGTTAAGAAATATTTGTGTTCTTTTTAAGAATTTAATGCTCATCCTTTCTGAGTTTTGTATCCTTTCTATTGATTTGTTTTTATTTTGCTCTATACTTTTATTGAGAGTTTTTTCCTTGAAAATTTTTTTAGTGTTTCTGTGTGTGTGTGTGTGTGGTGTGTGTGTGTGTGTGCCCTATCACTTACTTCTGGCTGCTTCTCCCCTTTCTGGTGGGTACTCTCCTGGGGCTGGCCTACCAGACTGCCTCAGCCTCCTTTCTTAGGGATCTAGGTTTCACTGGCTTGTGCCCCTGCCCTGCATGGTCACTGAGTCATGGAGAACATCATGAAATGCAAAATGGATAATTTTGATTACATTGAATTAAAAAAAAAAGTTTTTGCACAAAGCCAATGCAATTCCCATTTTACCCTCTGGTTCTAGAATATCAGGTTAGTTTTCCTTGATAATTTCTTGGAAGGTGATAATACGCTCTTTTTTGATCATGACTTTTAGGTAGTCAGGTCACTTTCATTGGAAGTATTCAAGAAAGATTAGGTGACACTTTGGAAAATTGTAGAGGAGATTACTGCAAGGAGTAAGAAATTGGACTAGATAACCTCTGGAATTCCTTTGACCTCTGAGATTCAGTGGTTCTAAGATTGTATGGGTTTGGGCAGAGACTAAATTATCTCTCGTGGGTCTACTCTCCAGGTCAGTTGTTTTTCCAGGGAGATTTTTCACAATGCTAAGTGAATTGAGAAGAAGCAGGACATCATTGTGCACAGTAACAGCAATGTTGTAATATCTGATAAAGTCATTAACTTCTACTTGCCCAATTCTAACTTTAAAGGAATTATTTTCTTCGGTGAACTTTTGTATCTCTTTTTCCACTTGGCCAATTCTACTTTTAAGGAATTGTCTTCAGTGAATTTTTGTATATCTTTTTCCATTTGGCCAGTTCTTCTTTTCAAAGCATTCTTCTCCTAATTGGCTTTTTGTGCCTCTTTTACCATTTGGATTTTACTCTCCTTTTCTTCCATCACAGAACACCTTTGTACACTCTCACCCTCCTCCCACCCATACCACCAAATTTTTCCCTTGGCACTTCTTTCCTTCTCTGGTTGGGTAGAATCAACATCTGCCAATTTTTTTTTTTTAAGATAGAAGGAGAGTTTAGAGAATATTCCCGGTTGTGACTCTGCAGCCTTGTAATTCCCTTTCTTAGGGCTTAGGTTTTAGTCAGATGACATTATGCTCTTATCCATTTCTTCCTCAGCTACATGTCACTAGGAAGGGTTTATAGTAGAATCTCTGAATTAGAGGAAGAAGGGAATCTAGAGATGATCCCAAGGCAAAGTATTTCAGTTGAGCTTGTGTCCCCTTGCAAGGGCATTTGAGAAATATTGGGAAAGGAATACAGAATGAGTGCTTTAAGAATTAGAGTTCTCCAGTCATAATTCATAAGGATTTCCCTTTTGTGAGTTCTGTCATCTTTTTTGAGGGGAGTTCAACTGTAATTGCTCTACTTCTGGTATGTAATTTTTTTTGGAGTATTAAATGTTGAAAGTGATATAGAAAAAGTGATCAATTCCCAGTCTTGATGGACATGTGAGTCAGAAGAAATCCCTAGCACAGTTAAACCAAAAACTGGCACCAATTTTAGCCTTGTTTTTAGATGAATTAGATTCTTGCCTAAATGTTATCACTGGGGGATCACTAGAAAGTCTCTGCCTAAACCCATACAATCTTAGAACCACTGAATCTCAGGGGTCAAAGGAATTCCAGAGGTTATTTAGTTAAATTTCTTACTCCTTGCAGCAATCACCTCTACAGTTTTCCAAAGTATCACCCAGTCTTTCTTGGAATACTTCCAATGAAAGTGACCTCATTACCCCAAAAGGGAGCCCATTTCATTGTTAGATAGCCATACTTGTTAGAAAGTTCTTCTGTAAATTGAGATAAAATTTGCCTCTGGTTACTTTCACCCATTACTTTTCATTTTTTTCCTCTAGAGCCAAAGAACAAGTCTAATTCTTCTTCCACCTAAAAGCTCTTAGTTTTTTTGAATACTACTATATTATACTTACTTAAGTCTTTGCTTTTTCCAGATTAAAAATGCGTAGCTATTTCTCACTGATGTAATTTTTCTAGTCCTGACCCCTCCTTGTTCATCTATCTTGTATATGTTCTGTTTTGTCAGCATTTCCTCTAAAATATAGTACCCAGAGCTAAACAAGATATTCCAAATAAGCTTTGTCTGATTTCATCTTTAGTGATATTGTTACCTCCTTCATTCATAACACTATATACTGTTAACATAGACTAAGTTTGTATTAGCTAACAATCCTATCACACTGTTGACTCCTAGTGATCATAGGATTTAGAGCTGCAAAGGACCTTATAGCTCATCTAGTCATAAAGCCACAGAATCATAGATTTTGAGAATTAGAAAAACTTTATTGAATATCTTATTACAATTTATGTTGTTCAGTCATTTTAGTCGTGTCCGACTCTTTGTGACTCCATTTGGGGTCCATTTGGAGTGGCTTGCCATTTCCTTTGGCAGCTCATTTTACAAATGAGGAAACTGAGGCAAACAGGGTTAAGTGACCTTCCCAGAGTCATAGAGCTAGTCAATGTCTGAGGCTAGATTTGAACCCAGGAATAGGAGTCTTCCTGACTCCAGGCAAGGCACTCTATCCACTCCAGCACCTCCTACCTGCTCCAATGCAACTCATACACAAAGTAGTATCTACTCTAATATACCCAACTAATGATGATGCAACCATCTGCTAAAAGAACTCCAGTGAAGAGTAACCTGACACCTCCTCAAAATATGAGGAAAATTTTCCTGACACTGAGTCTAAATTTGCCTCTTTGCAACTTCTACCCCTGATATGATTTTTTCCCCTTGGATTTTCTCTTCTCCTGGTTACACATGTTTGCTCGCTTCAACTGATCCTTTCTCATTTTGGTTTCCCTTTTATAGACACACTCTAGCTTATCAATATCCTTCTTATACTGTGGTGCCCATAGCTTAATAGAATATTAGAGTTGAGATGTAGTGAGGTCAGTGTATGCTGGACTGTCAATTCCCTATTCATAGAATCTATGCCATTCTTAATGCAACCCAAAATTGCCCAACGCTGCATCATGCCGTTGATTCCTATTGAGCTTGCATTCCACTAAAACCTCCAGGGTTTGTTTGTGTTTATTTATTTATTTATTTATTCATTCATTCATTTATTTATTTATTTATTATTTATTTATTTATTTTTTATTTACAACAGTTGCTGTTTAATCATGCTCTATTATCTTGTACTTGTGAAATTGACTTTTTTCTACCAAAGTATACGACTTAACATTTATCCTTGCTGAATTTTGGCTTATTATATTCATTTCATTGTTCTAGTCCATCAAAATCTTCATTTATCTTGACTTGCTTCTTCAAGTATGGTAGAAGTCACTTGCCAGTTTGTCATCTGCAGATTTTATGAGTGTGCCATCATCAATGACTTTACATGAGAAAATATTAAAGAACATAAAGCCATGTAAAGTCCCAGTAGATACTTCCTGCCATATAGATGTTGAGCCATTAACTTCTTTTCTGAGACTAGTCATCCAACCAGTTCTGAATACATCTAATCATAATCTTATCTAATCGATATGCCATATAATTCTACAGGAATTATATGAGATGCATTATTAGGAGAAAAAAAAACCTTTGCCATATCAAAATCTTTACTAACATCTAAATCTCTGTAAGAAATAATTCTAGGGACCTGTAAGTTTTCAGTTCCTCCAAGTTCATATGATCTAGGGAGAGATGTGTTTACTTTTCTCCTGGCCTGTGTTTTGGTCGATTAGTGAGCACAACCACTCTTTTCTGCCGTGGAGGTATGACCAGGGTCCCTGTTTTCCTGTAGCCGTAAGGTCTGATGTGCTAGCGCTCCTCCTCATCCTTGAACTGCCACCTAGGACTGTGACCCAGATCTGAGTATGGGCAGTGCAACAGAGTCCTGCCCCCAGTGGCAGCAAAGGCAACCCTATAATCTTCTTCTGACCAGTTGGCCAGTTCCCTTACCATCTGTTCACTGAGAGCTGTGGAAGCAGCCACTGCTACTGATGATTCACTAGCTCCCAAGGTTTTCTCCTGCTTTTCTGGGGCCCGGTCTACATGGCCTGCACTGGACTGGATTCCACTCCCACCCCAGTGCAACAGACCTTTCCTGCCAACTTTCTAGGTTGTCTTGGTCTGGAAAATTGTTTCACCCCATCCTTTTGTGGGTTCTGCTACTCCAGAATTTGTTTTGAAGCATTATTTAAAATTGTTTGGAGGGAAATTTGGAAGAGCTCAAGTGGGTCTCTGCCTTTTCTCTATCATCTTGGCTCTGCCCCAACACATGCATTACCCTTAAGCCGTATGTCCTCGTTCTGCCTATGTTTAGGAGCTAACCCAGAGTCTTTGAATTTAAGGGTAGGACCTTATATTTATCATCATTATATCTTATCTTTTTGGATCCTTCCATTGCTTCATACTTTTAAGACTTAGTTATCTCATCTGGTATATCAGTATTCTCTCCCAGCTTTGTATCATCCAACTCTTTGATAAAAATGTTAGATATGGCAAGGTGTGTCAATGGAGATCTCTAATTTTGATCCCTAATCGTATGAAAAAAATAACATGTTTTGATTAGTGTGATTCGTGTATCTTTGCCTACACAAATCACAGTGACTAAAATTATACCATTAAAATTAATTCCTTTGAGTTAAACATTGCCTTCCTCCCATACTCCAGTATGGGAGGAAGGTGTATTCCAATTGAAAATGCAGATGATCCTGGAAGAGAGAACATATAATATCACTTATACCTTAGTGTATCTTCTCAGATAATTTTTCCCCATAACAGGAGAGGCAGAAGTATTATGAATATGCTGGGTGCCTGCTAGGAAGGAGTACTGAAAGAGTGAGAGAGAATAGAAAAGGAAAGTGGGGAATGACATATTAGAATAACTGCACTGATCCAACCATTCTGTAGAATAATTTGGAACTGCACCCAAAAGGCTAGAAGGTGGTGCATATACTTTGACTCAGTAATATTACCAGTAGGTCTGTACCCTAGAGTGAAAAAAGAAAGGAGTAAAGGACCTATATGTACAAAAATTTTTATAGCAATTCTTTTTGTGGTGGCACAAAATTAAAAATTAAGAGTATGCCCATAAATTGGGCAGTGGCTGAACAAGTTGTGGTATATGACTGTGATGAAATATTATTGTGCTAGAAGAAATGGTGAACAGGAGGGTTTCAGAAAAACTTGGAAAGACTTATGTGAACTGATACAACATGAAGTGAGCAATACCAGAAGAACATTACACATAGTAAAAGCAATACATTAAAGATGATCAACTGTAAAAGACAGTTACTCTGACCAAGGCAATAATCCAAAACAATTCTGAAGTACCTATGATTAAAAAAAAAAATGCTATCCACTTCCAAAGAGAAAACTGATGAGCTCTGAGTACAGATTGAAGCATATTTTTTCACTTTTTTGGGGAGATGGGGTTCTTTTGCAACATGGTTAATATGGAAATGTTTTTTTTTCTTGACTTTATGTGTATAATCAAAATCATATTGCTTGCCTTTTCCAGGGGTGGGGAAGGGTGGGAACAAGACAGGATCTGGAACTCAAAATTTTAAAGAGTGGTAAAAAATTTTTTAATGTAGTTGGAAAATATTTAATGAAATAAAATATATTTAAAAAAAGAATTACTACACAGTTTGCCTAGCATTACACTGAATGACATAATACTAAATCAAGAAAGAAGAATTCTTTGCTTGGATTAGTACCACCAATGGGGGTGACTGATGTTTTACCTAAAGATCCAATTTGTCAGATATTTCCTGGGGTTCAATGAAATGGAAAAATTTTTGATGTAGCCTCCCCAACCACCCCTGCCCAATCACTACTTCTCCGAAGAGCAAAGGCTATCCTTTCTTGGCCCTTTGTGCCTCAGAGAGATTTTACAGCATGGTCTTAATTACATTTTCTTTTTTCTATCTAATGCCACAAAAGCACTGTTGCGGGTCTGATAATGAAAGAGAAGGATGAATGCTTCTGAAAAATGCTGGGGAATAAGAGGAGAAACCATGTAAAAGAGGTAGAGGAAGCATATTTCAGGGCCCACTTTCTACTACTGCCTTGGACATGGTAGTATCTGATGTACTTGACCCACATTTGGTGATCCAATTGAATACTGAAGAAGCCAGTATTTACAGGTTCCAAAAGGGGCCATGCTTTTGTTTTCTCTGTTGTTGTGTGTTTTTCTCTCTCTCCCAAACTGGTTCAGTCCGTCTCTACTCTTAATTAGTTTTATGTTGAAAAACAGAGCCCCAAAGTGTTGTAGCAGCAGAAAATCCACTTTTATGCTTGAATGGTCAGCTCTAATGATTATGCAAAATAAAATCATGCATTCTGCTTTTTTATTGCTTTAGATGCAGCAGTTATGGGGGATACTTGCATATACCTTGAATATTTAGGTTTCTTATAGTTATGATTTCTCTACACAAAGTAAAAAATGCAGTGTAGAAGATGATCTTTGTTTACAGTTCTGTTGGACCCTATTTGATTATTCTTTATCATCAAAATGTATATAAATGTCTATTGCCATGTGTTGTGGTACAATGAAAATCATCCTGCTTTCAAGAAGCATCCATTCAAGGACAAATGAATGACATGTTAACATTGGTGGAGCTGAGAGATTGAAGGGGCCCAAGAAACTAAGCCAGAAATCCAAGAAAGGGGTTGCAGTTATAGCCCACTTAAGTTTTGTTTCTGCTAATTCAACAAGGATATTGAGTGTTCATGAAGATCACTAAGGTTTCATCAAATTATATTGATGTATGTAACCATTAGGTGGTGCTGTAGGAGTATACAGACAACTGTCAGCAGGCCCCAGGTATATGCTGGTACAGCACAATGTCTGGCACATAGTGGATACTTGATAAATGCTTGTTGACTTTATTCAAATTGAGTACTAATCACCAAGTGGATCTGCCCCCTACGTAAAGAGGGAACTCACGTCATGTCTTCTAGACTCTTATATCATCTAGAGATATCTGTATCAGTATGTCCCCTACCTACTGGCCATTCCCTCCTTCCCTTCTGAGCTTTCAACCAGTAGAGTGTATGGAGCATCATAATCTTAGTAAGCAGTTTACTTGGATTACGTAAAAGGGTAGCAAAAACAGAAGCATTATTCATATGTTACATAGATTATATATTCAGTTCACACCTGGATTTAGTGCCCCCCCACCAAAGAAGGAAAACCCTTATTTGAGTTGTATTCTGTCAGTCTGTTTCCCTATTCCCTTTTAACCTCCCCTCCTCCCCACATAGACACATTGCTCCAGCTACCTCAGCCTACATCTGAATCATGAGACCTTAGAAAATCATTGTCTAAACAGAAATGTCCAGATTTTTATTTGCAGTGTGAATCGTAGGGAAATACTATATAAACTCACAATAAATAAAATTTCTTAAAGCCTGAAAGGCTACCCCAACTCTCAGTAGGGTCTCTGTGTTGTTTCCCACCCTGTCTCAGGCCACCCTTTTTCTCAGCTGGAGAACTTGCCCATCTTTGAAACTCTACCTTTATTCTGAAGGGCTGATGCTGAAAGGCCTCTAAGGTCAAAGTGGTCCAGAGTTTGGCAGCAAGGAGAGGAGTACGGATTGCTCCATTTGTCCTTTGTTTCCACTTTCAGAAGCATCCGTAAAGTCCTGCATCTGATATCAGTGCCTCCCATGTGCCACCTACTATGTGTCAAGCACTATGCTAGGCAGTCATCTTATATAGACAAAAACAAAGCAGTCTCTGTCTCAAGGCTCTTCCGTTCTATTAGGGTGGATGGGGAATGACAATGTGTACGTAGAAAAATTAAATGCAGAATATATGAAGATAGTTCTGTGGAGAGGCTACTAGCAGCTGGGAGGCAAGGCAAAAATCATTTATTAAGCACTCACCATGTTACAGTAACTGCTAAATGCAGTTACAAATACATGCAAAAAGAAAGACATTCCTTGCCTGCAAAGAGCTTACATTGTAATGGGAGAAGACAACACCCTAAAGACATGTGAAAGGGGTAGGGAGAACCAGCCCTTGGGCATGGTATTGAAAGTGAGCAGAGAAGTTGCACTTCTGGGAGCCAAGATGGCAGAGTAAGAAGTAAGTCGCTCTTACCCTCCCTTATTAACCTCTGAAAGCCCAGAAAATATCACCCCAGGAAAAACCCTGGGAGAGCTGAACCAGCAGAAAGACAGGGTGCAGCAATCTGGTAGCCCAGGTAGGTGGAGGGATTAATGGGAAAGGCCCCTCTTGCATTGGGAGAAGTAGAGTAGTACTGAATGGGAGGCGTCCCAGCAAGCTAGCAGAAAGCCCCACCTCGGTATACCAGGAGGATATCCTGAACCGCAGGTGGTGGAGCAGGCAAGCACCAACACCCGACCCCCGAGTGCCTCCGTGAGGGCTGGGGAACCAGTGGAAACCAGCTTAGAAAACCACGAGGTGCTTCAGCATTCTACAACAACCGGGTCTCCCAGTGCCTCAGCAAAACTCTGGGAAGTACAACTCTAAGAAGGAAAGCCCTGGGAGGAGAAGCATGCTGCAGCAGTGAAACATCCGTCTGCAAGGAGCCAAAGAAAGCTGAAGGCCTGAGTGAGTAGGCATCCTCCAGGGGCCAGACTCCCCACCCCCAGCCCTAGAGTTCTGGTATTGCTGATTCCAGCCCAACACCAGGTAAGCTGCCAGCCTCCAACTGCCAACATCGGAGGCCCCAGCACACAAAGCCAGTGACTAGATCCCGGCCTCCCAGTACAAGAAGCTTGGGTCAGTTCCCCCTGCTCCCCAGTAGGAGAGTTCAATTTTTTTTAAGGGTTGGAAATAAGCAAACACCATGAGCAAAAGAAATGTGCCATAGATTCTTATTATGGGGACAGTGAAGATAAAGGCAGAAATTCTCAAAAGGACAACATTGTCAACAAACCCACGTCTGGAACCTCAAAAGGGAATGTGAACTGGTCTGAAACCCAAAAGCCTACTTAGAAGAGCTCAAGAAAGATTTTAAAAGTCAAATGAGAGAGGTAGAAGAAAAATTGGGAAAAGAAATGAGAGGTATGCAAGAGAGAATCAATAGCTTAGAAAAGGAAGGACAAAAATTAACTGTGGAAAACAAGTCCTGAAAGTGAGCAGAGCCAGGAGGGGCATAAAGATCGAGTGGGCTGCATCCCTCCCCAAACTGGCTACCTGTGAGGAATTATCCAATAGGAGAAGAGGACCAACTTGGCTATAGATGTTTTACAGTGACAAGGCACCAGCAGCTGAGGGAAGTTCACAGTGAGACTGCTTCTCAGAGGTGTTGTGGTACCCCATGCTCATGCCAGCCCCTCTGCTTCCAGATCCTCAAAGATAGCCTCCCTGGATTGTGGCCCTTGAGCTGAACTTTGAAGAAAGCTAGGGCCTCTCCAATACTCAGGTGAAAAGAAAGAGTGCATTCCAGACATGGGAGACAGCCTGTGCAAAGACATAAAGATGGGAGATAAAATGTTGTAGAAATAGACTAGTTTGGCTCCAAGGTGGGCTTCATGAGAAGTGATATGAAAGCAATCTAGAAAGATAGGTTAGAGACAGATTCTATGTAACTCCTCAAGGGTCATACAGCTTATAAGTATTAGAGTTTTGTTGTTGTTCAACTGTTTTCAGTTGCATCTGACACTTTGTGACCTCATTTGGGGTTTTCTTGACAGAGATACTGGATTTCCTTCTCCAGCTCATTTTACAGATGAGGGAACTGAGGCAAACAGGGTAAAGTGACTTGCCCAGGGTGATACAGCTAATAAGTGTCTGAGGTCAAATTTGAACTCAGGAAGTAAATAGAATCAGGGAAACAATGTGTGTGTGTCAGGATAACTCTTCCTGACTCCAGTCCTGGCCCTCTATCCACTGCAGCACCACCTAGCTGCCCTATAAGTTGAGGTGAGATACAAACAGGTCTTTCTTCAAGACTTGCTTTTTGTTGCCTAATGTTGTCTCAAATGCTTTCTGCAAGATACTGTTATTATTTTACAATAGGCCACATAGCATGCCAACTGGGACTGACCCCTGGCAAGTGGGCATCATATCTTCAAAAGAGCATGCACACATATACTGGCAATTTGGGTATATTTCCTACCTTGGAAGAATGAGTCACTATAGATCAGTTGGTTTGTGCCTATTGTGATGGGATCTTGTGACAATGGTTCTCTGAACTTATTCAATTCTATGCCTCTAGCACAGGAAGCAGAATAAAGAGATTGGATTTAATGAAACATTTTTTGGGTAGTTGGGAGATAAGAGAATAAAGCCTGGACCTGGGATGTCATTGTCATGGGTAATACCTGGATGAGAAAACCACCTGTACCAATGCAGGCTGGCATCTCATCTGAAACTTACAGCCTTAGAGAGTTGCCTATAGTACTGAGACGTTAAGTAATATGCCCAGGGTCACCTAGCCAGCCCGTGTCAGAAAGGAATCTTGAATCCAGGTCTTCCGGGCTCTAAAGCCAACTTTCTATCTTCTGTACCATACTGCCTCACTTGGGAGATAAAGAGATCTGAAATTCTGAATTCTCTGCAATTATTTTCTAGAATTTTAATGGAGAAATACAAACCCTCATCTTGAAAGGATACATACAATTCCACAAAGGTATTAATTATCTTAAATTTGCAAGAATTAAGAACAGAGTTAGATGCCAAGTTACAATCAGGTGCTTCAAACTGTCATGTGGCTAACAAAAGAACTATTTTTATGACATACACATTTTTTTTTTGTTTCTGAAAAGTTATATCATTCAAGAAAAGAAAAGAATGTAATAAACTTTTCTAAACTTTTGAAATTTGTGTTGAGGAAGTCTGAATAGGGACTTCTTATCCTTGCTCTCTGAATGCTTAAAGGGATCAAAACTATTCAGTCCCATTGTTCTACCACAATATGTTCTGGGGGGTGGGGTCTGGGGCAGGGGAAGAAATTATAATCCACAGTTTAATTTTTTTAACTTTCTTTAAAAATGAATCCTTTATCTTCATTTACCCCTGACCTTTATCATTGTATAGCTTGAAATTCAATATTATTTTTCCCCATTAATTGTATTTCTTCCTTGGTCTTGCTTGTTCTGAAGAAAGATCTGTGAGCTTATCAGTACTTATATTGGATTGGATTTCCAAGGATTTCTGGTCAAGTATTTTTGTCTTCTAGAACACATGGATAGACTTAAGGAGAAACATCTCTTAAGCTCACTTAGGAGGAGAATCTAGCATCTATTTTCATTGTAATTAAAGCTTAGATTACTAGTGTCAGATTATTAAAGGTTCAAATATAACATTGAAGTATTTCACAAAGCATCTTGGGCTGTGGAAATGCCTAGGCTCTGGCTAGGGTATGAAATTCCTTACTTCCTTACATCTAAAGTAAAGTGTCCCCTGAGTAGAAATAGCCCTGAAGCTAAGGTTTCAGTAGTATCAAATTAGTTACTACAGTAGAGAAATGGATCTAGGTGTCCCTGTAGATTTAAATCCCTGGTTCAGCATACAGTGGGTAATGAAGAGGTCTGAAAGGATGTGGTGCTATGATAATACATTCAATAAATCCAAAGATTGTTTGCTTCCTTTTTATGGTGCACAGCTTATACCACATTTAAGGGATGGTGTAGAATATCAATCACTTTATTTGCAGAAGGCTAAAGTTGAGCAGAATCTGTAGATAGTACAGTATAACAAAGAGAACCAGCCTCTCTTCCTAAGTGTATGACCTAAGGAAAGTCACTTTCCTACTCAAGGCTTGCATTTCCTCATATATGGATTATCGGGAAGTTACTTGTCCTTTTCTCGACCTCAGTTTCCTCACCTGTAAAACGAGGGATTAGATAATGTCTAATGTTACTTCCAGATCTAAATCTAAGATGCTATCAGCTCTAAGACTGTTCCAAGTATAAATTCTGTAATTTCATAGTCATATACTCAGGGTTTATATATGAGAATATAATCCGTTCTACCATTTTCAGTCAACACAAATGCAGCAAAAGCATTTAATGACTATAGCAACAAAAATGTTAGTATGAGTTGACATGAAATGTAAAGTTTCCTGTTTGCGAAGTAAGATATCGTAAATTAACATTTGTTGCCCCACATTTGTGATGTTGTGGTTTTACTCTGCCTTTGTAATACTTCAAAGTATAAATATCTATCTATATCCCCTCTAATGAAGTACCACAAATATGTAAAAAATACTAGTCTCCAATAGAGCAGGAATTTATGCCAATTTGCAGAATTTTAAGACAGAATGGCCACATTCCCCAACACTCATATCTTTTGAGAAATCATTTTTTTTTGTTGGTGACAATGAGATCCAGAATAGTAGTCCCCTTAGTTAGTTTCTTGCACCTTGAGTGGGATAAAATTATCATTAAGGCAAGTCAAGAAATTTTTAACTGTTCTACTTTTGGAAAGGAGGGAGCAGATGCCCAGACAATTGAAGTTCTCCCCACTAAAATATGAAAATACTGTGTCGGATTTTCATTCTGTTTTTCTAAATCTTCATCTATTTCCTCTTTTAGTTTATGTGATCTACTTTGATGGCAATATCATTTTTGTATATACCTCCAGTGATCTTCACCCATATGCTCTCCACCTTGCTTATTCCTTTTAATTCCCAGAGTTCCTCTTAATCTTTTAATTCCTGGGTCCCTTCACATGGATTTTTTTTTTAATTATCCTGTTTCTCTTAAATAAAGTATATCCTTTCCTGATCCATATTCTGATCACAAATCTCGTCTCTGTGACACCTGTAAAGTCAAATATGCCTCATTTACTTGTTTTCTATGCTTTGTACATTTGTATATAAACATCTGAGTCTATAGGGTTGGGTTGTTTTTTTTTTTAACTGGCTTTTTTGTTTTGTCTTCTGTGAAATTCCAAATATGTCGATTGCCATTCTTCCTACATTATAGCTTTTCTCTGTGGTCTGTAGCTGTTTTGTATAAACAGTAGTAGTTTTCTCCCCCTCTCTTCCTTTGCAGTGTAAAGTCCTTTTTTGTTAGATGTACAAGACGTAAGGAAACTGCCATCTTACCAGTCATTATTAGGTGTACTCCATCCTTCCCCAGGAACCTTTAATTCCTATGGTTTAAGTTCTGAAGTTATAAGAAAAGTAGATTAACACATAAGTGTGTGTAGCCATAAATAGCCCATTTCTCACATATAGAAATGTTAACAACATAAAAGTATGACTTGTTAGTCACTCTCCATATAATTTCAAATTGCTTTCTAAAGTGAGTGAAGTGGTTCAGAGCTCTAGCAAAAATCCATTAGAAAGCCTACCTTTCCATAATCTTTCCAACATTTATCATTCCAGCTTTTGTAATTATTGCCAACATTCTAGGTGTGAGGTGAAACCCCAGAGTTATTTTCATGAACATACTTTTCTATGGTTGATAATAGTTTGAAATTCATCTTTTGAGGAGTGTTTATTTTTATCCTTTGATCACTTATCTATTGGGGAATGACTTTTACTTATGTTACTGTTAGTTGCTTATGTACCTTTCATATCAGATACTTATCAGATATACTTGATATGTTTTCCCCAAATGCCTGCTGCCCTTTCCCTAGATGCATTTAGTTTTGTCACACAAAAGTTGTTCAATAGCATGTAACTTATATTATTTATTATATCTTCTATAATTGTCTCTTTTTTTATTAAAATTCATCCCTGCATCGTGGATAGATAACAATTATCTAATCTGAATAATTTTAATTTTTTTAATGGAATGATCCATAATATGCAGGTCATTTATCGATTCTTAGTTTATTGTGGTATGTAACATGTTCTACAACTAATTTATAAGTGACTACATTCTAGTTTCTCTGTCCATTTTTGTCAAATAGGAAGTTCTTTAAGTCATTTAGGTTTTTAGTTTTGTTGAATATTGTGCCTAGTTGTTTCTAATTCTTTCTTGACTGGTCTATTATACTGATTTACTTTTCTATTTTTTTAAACAGTGGTGCCAAATGGTTTTCCTGATGACTGCTCTATAATATAGATTGAAAAATAGAACTATTTCCCCTTTAATTCCTCCTTTATTCATTATTTACCTTGATATTGTAGGACTTTTGGTCTTCCAAATAAATTTTGTTATTGTTTAATCTGGCTCTATAAAGTATCCCCTAGATAATATGGTTATTATAGCATTAAATGCATAAAATTTTTGGTAGTATAATTTTAATTTTTTTGGCAAGGCCTAGCCATGACCACTGAATATGTCCTCACTTATTTAATTTGTTTCTTTAAGAAACATTTTGCAAGTATAGCAATATAGGCCTTGAATGTGCTTTGGTAGCTTGACTCCCAGATTTTTTTTTGTATTTTATACTTATTTTAAATGAATTTCTCATTCTAATATTCCCTCCTGTATTTTCTAATTACCAAATAAAAATCTTATTGATTTGGGGGTATTTTTATAAGTTATTTTATGGAAGCTATTGCCTTAATTTCTTTACCAATTCCCTAGGATTTTATAAATGAGCAATTATGTCATAAGCAAGTACGTGTACTTGTGTCTCTTCTCAGTCTTTGTGCTTTTAATTTTTCTCGTGTCTTTCTGATGCTGGTATTATTTCTATAACTGTCACATTTAAGTGGGAAAATGTGACTTTTTTCTTTAGTTTAGTAGTTGTTGAGAAAGCTACTCATGTTTCTCCATTGATTATGATACAAGCTATTTATTTTAGATAGAAAATATCTTTTTTCATGGTTTTTAAAAAGATCCATCTTGTCCTAGTTCATAAGACAAGCTTATAGTATATAGAACTTTATAAAGTTCTTTGGTTTTGTATTGTAGGGAACAGAGGGGAAGGGATGGAAGTAAGTATTTATTAAGTGCTTACTATGTGCTAGGCAAATATGTTAAGTGCTTTACAAATCTCTCACTTGAGATAATGTAATGATGTTGTCTGGGCAGCTCAGTGGCACAGTGGATAGAACACTGGACCTCCTGGAGTCAGGAAGACCTGTGTTCAAATCTGACCTCACACGCTTACTGACCATGTGATCGTGGGCAACTCACTTAACCCTGTTTACCCCAGTTTCCTTATCTGTAAAATGAGCTGAAGGAGGAAATGGCAAACCACTCTAGTATCTTTGCCAAGAAAACAAACAAACAAAAGAGAAAAAAAAATAGCTGGATCACGAAGAGCTAGGCATGACTGAAAACAATTAAACAACAACCAACAATAATGTTATTGAGGAAGATTTTGTTTGCCTCTTCCAAACTCTCCAGTTCATTTAATGTAGTCAAAAATGTAATCTCAGATGATGAGGTGTTAATTTATTAACAAGGTGTTTTTATCGTTTTGCAAACCATGCTTAATAACTGTTGGATATCCTTTGGGCTCTGTCATGGGCCCTCTTTTCTTCTCTTTCTATACTTGGTGATTTCTTCTACTTCCTTGGATTAGATTATCATCTCTAGACAGATTATTCTCAGATCTTTTTATCCAGCTCTGTCCTCTTTCCTGATTTTCAGTCTCGTATCTCCAAACTGCCAGTTGTACATCTTGAACTACATGTCTTGCAAATATCTTAAACTCAGCCTATCCAAAACTAAACTCATTATCTTTTCCCCAAAAATCTTACCTGGAGGAGAAGTGTAAAAGGAAACGGAGGGGTTGAGAAGGAAGGGATTTGAGAAAAGAGCATTCCATTTGGTGATTAAGAGACCATTGGTAACTTTAGAAAGAGTAACAAAGCCCTAGGAACCCACTGTTCAAGTCATTGAGTATCAAGCTGAAGAGTAGTAGAGGCAATGCTAAACCTGAATCATTTATTTATTTATTTATTTTCCTTTCATTTAGTTATCTATTTCTTCTCCATTTTGTCTTTTTTTTGGTTCTCATTTAAGTGATTAGTTCAAAAACTTCTCCTCCCACTATATTCTGATGTTTAATAGATTTCTTTTAAATTTATCTGTTTCTAAGATAGTTTTCTTCGTTTTGTTCTCTTCAAAAAAAAAATCCCTTTCTTTCTAGTCTGTTCTGAAATCTTATTCTCTGATTATACCTTTAATTGTTCCTGATTTAGTCTCTCTCTCTGTTTTTCATCTGGTTAAAGCTTCTGAATGACTAGATTTGAGTTCCCTCTACTAACTAATTTCTATGTTATTACTTTTTTAGATCTTGTCTCCCCATGGGTATATTGTTCTTCTGTGACTCACACTTAGACATAACAATTCTTTATGGAACTAATGTTGCATAGAAGCAGTGCCACATGGTCGAAATAACTTTGTTTTTCCAACTTTACAATTCAGTTGTAGTCCTTTCCCTCTCCATGATAATTTTCCTTCCCAATGACTGCCATCTTATTTTGGGATCCTTGTCCCCTTTTACCTTTCTGGGTACCAGCTGAGTGTATAAGTTCATCAACCCTCTCCCCTGGGTCAGAATATTATTCACAGAGGCACAACACTGTCTCAAAAAATGTGGCCATGCCAAGTAACAACCCCTCTGAGATTAAACCCATCATGATGTCAGTGAATCAGAGAATAAATTTTCAGAAGAGACTGGAAGGAAAGAGTTTTTGATGGCAGAAACTCTTCAGTTGTGTGCCTTACCCTTGTGTTGTTATGTATTTTGTTCAGCCCCTGCTTATGCCTCTCTCATATTTCTGAAACACATCTTCTTACCAAGACACTACAGGAAAGATTATCCCTTCATGCTTCACCCATGTACTTTATAGGAGTGTTCCACCCTCGGTCTCCTATCTTTTCCCATTTATGCATTCTCTCTCTCTGAAACACCAACCCCAAAATACACCGATTTACCTGTAGGGATATTGTAGGGTTGCTTTAATTCTTCTCCATTTTAACATCTCTTTCTAAAGTTTTCCTTACATCTTTAAGCAATTATGGACCTTTTTTATCTCTTGATGATTAATCTTGGTTGTGTTTTTACCCTGTAAGTGCTACTGTGTTTCTGTCTGTCTCTGTCTTTTTCTCATACTCTCTAAAAATGGGGTAATTTCTTTCATTATTCTTTTCATGTTAATTACACTTTTAACATTTTGTATATCTCTGTTGTTTGGGTTGTTTGTGAATCTAATCTGGTCACAATTATTTCTTTTGTGCAGGAGTTACTCTTATTGAACACCTGTATTTTTGCTATTGTTTATAATTACATTTGGTTTTCAGGGTTTGTCATTTTAGACTGTATCTTGGGTTCCTTTGCTTTTCAGAATATACTATTCAGTTGCATTCTGCAGTTTCTCACGGGTTCAAAATACTCTTATGCTATTTGCATTTCTTTTATATTTGGAGATCTTTCTCCTGGCTACTTACACAATCTACTATTTTTCACTGAGGGTTTAATTTAACCAGTATGTCCTGGAAACTGAAATGCAGATTTTTGTTTTTGTTTCTTCGTGGAGGCAATTTTGGGATTCTTTCCATTGGTATTGTATTTCCCATTTTCAGAAGTTCTTATGAGGATTTTTTTGGATATTATTTCCTGAATTTTAGTGTTCAGGATGTTTGATTTGTCATATTCTTATGGGTGATCTATCTTCTTATAAGTTGTCTGAGCTTATATCTTCCATGTACTCCCTTTGTATTGTATAGCATTCACATATTCTTTGAAAAGTGTTACCTTTGCTCTCTTTTTGCCAGATTTCCTTCTACCTCAGTATTTTTGCATTCCAAGTATTAGTCTTTTACTTCTTTTTAGAAATTCTGAACCATGGATTCAGTTTTTTTTCTAATCCAGTAATTGAGTTTTATGTTTTAAGGTCCTACCTGTATTCATTCCTGTTTTCTTCTTTTGTGCATTTCATTTCTCCTTTGAACAATTTTAAGGTTTATTGTTGTTTTATGCCCTCTTGGGAGTTAGCAGGATTCTGTATTTCATCAGATGTTGATTCACTTGTCTTTTATTTAGAGAAATTTGCATTTCCCTTGAGGAGTTACTATTCACCTTTCCTTTTGCTTTTAGGGTCCTCTCTGTTAATTGATTTACTTAAGCTCTAGGATTTTGTTGAGGATTTTTCCTTGACATTTTTAGTCTCTTAGGGTTCTTTGTGTGTTCTTCCTCATTTACATTCAGTCCTCTAACTGTCTTGCTGGTGGATACTCCCCTAAGGCTGACCTATTAGGCAGCCTCAGCTTCCTTGCTGGGGATATAAGGTTCACTGGCCTCTGTTCCTGCCCTTAGGAATTGCAGTGGGCCAGGACCAACCCAAGATGGGTTTCATTCTTCTTTTCTTCAGATACAATTCAGTAATACCCAGTATTCCCCACCCAAATCCTTTCCTGAGCTTTCTTTTCCTTCTCTAGGTAGGCTGAACCATACCTTCTCCTTTTGACAGAGTAGAAGGAGGTTGCAGAGGATATGTCAGGCCTAGTATCTGCAGTTTCATAGTACCTAACCTCAAGCCTGGCCACAGTCAGAGGGCAGCATTTTTTAAAATCCTTCTCCTCCCTCTTGAGCTACACATGGCTGGGCAGAAGTGGAGTTAGAACAATACAACATAGTCTTTGCAGCATGTAGGGAGCAGAGACTAACATGGGAACCAAGCAAAAGTCTAATAATCTGCCTATTTCACTACTGCAGAAGCACAGAGGCTGATAACAGGAGAGGTACTTAGTGACCCCTTTAAGGATTAGAGTTATCTGTTGTTAATACATAAAGATTTTACCTTGTTTGCGTGCTCTTTTATTTGTACTACTTGATTCAGCTATAATTGCTCTACATCTGGCAAATAATTTATTTTGGGGAGAAAGTTAGAGAGTTAAAAGGATGCAGATTAAATATCTAGCCCACCATCTTGCTGGTCACATGACCCACCATTGCTTCCCTTTCTAAATGTCCACAATAAATTCCTTTAATATGTTCTGGAATTTTGTCAGAAATCTTAGTTTTCACACTCTAGTCTCTGTATTTGAAAGTCAGGACATTTACCCTTTTCTGTTTCTGCTACACCCTTCCTGTTCCCCACAATCTTTCAGGGACCATTAGCAATCTTACTGACTAGTTCTTTCCTTGGGTTGTAGTTCATACAAACCTGGCAATCTGAACTCATCAAGGGCAGGTAAATGATTTTATTACATTCTGTCTTAACTTCTTTTCCAACTCCTTATTAGCCATTTTTTCCTTTGAATTACCCAATCTAAAGTTCATTCTTGGCATGGAAGACAGAAGCAAATAAGTTAAATATTTTAGTAATTTAGTACTTTTATATATTTTTATACAATTTAAATATTTCATCATCATTTTCCATACCCCATAGCATTAACAACATCCCAACTCTCCTCCTATGTTTTGTTTGTTTTCCAAACATTCTCAAATACATAGGTTTTTAACTCTTTTTTGCTATATTTATTGTTTATTGCCATTCTCAGTTCATTCTGAATATAATTTTTGATGCTATTCTTACCTGTCTCTTCCAATCACTTTCATTCATTCTCTTTTCCTGCCCTTGCTTCCATTACATATGCGTGGGTATTGAAAAACTTAGGTTGATTGATGAGTTCCATCCATATCCATAATGATCTCTTTATTCCTTCACTTCTGCTTTACTGACATTGTTTCTTTTTGCATTTTCCATCTTCAAAATTTACTTCTTGAGAATGCCCTCTTGGATTTACTTCTCCTGTAGAATTTTATGCTGTAGGATACTGCCAATCCCTTCTCTGAAAATTTTGAAATCTACTTTACCTAAATCTAGGATCAAAGACAGAGTGCATTACCTTTCCTCTTCTCTATCATTAATTCTCTTGAAAGAAGTAGGCTCTTTTCCCCAATAATTTTTAACAGTCACCTCTCTGGTACACATCAGTTTTAGAATAGCTCTTCTTTTCCTTCCTTCTACCCTTTTAAAGGCAAAATTATCATCAAAACAAGGCATGAACACATCCACTGCCCTGCTTATTGGCAGACAACAACTATTAGCATGGTTGGACATTCCATTACTACCTCTATAACAGGCTTGTGATTTGTCTCCTAAATTTCATTTGTATCTGGGGGATACAAATTTTTATCCAGGGGAATATACTCCTACCAGAATTTTTCTTCTATTTCTCTTCTTTCTACCCATTACCCCAATTCTCTCCATCATACTTTCCTCCTTTATGTATTCTGTCACAGGAATATAATTTCTTAATATATAAGCCTACTCTGGTCTCCTTTTTATCTATTTATTTATTTTACAACTTTTTCAGAACTATACTCAAGTCATGAGTCCCATCAAATTAGTCTCATTGATACTAAGATTTTTTTTTAAAGTGCCTATTACTAAGATGTGTTTTTCTTGTGACTGCTGCAAATGACATGATAATGTAGTTGGGAAGAAAGAATATTTTTCACTCATCCCTACCCATCTCTAATTTGGCTTTGTGATTTACTATAATCCTTCAAGGGATCTGTGATCTTACTGATTTAGGTATTCCCTCCAACAGTGCCAATCACATCCTTTCCATGCTTGTCCATTCTGTGACCATGCCCTCTCATAAGTCTCTATAATAAGGATACAAGTGGAACATTAGTTTGACCATTGGTTGTCCCTCACTCTCATTATGAAACCACATCATCTTCATTTTATATGACCACCACTTCACCAACAGATGGTAACATTTTGAATACTTCTTTTCTTACATAATTTCTGTTTGCAATGTGTTGCAACCAGCTCACAGAGTGTCCCTCTTTTGTTCTTTAAGTGATCAACTTCAGTTCTTTAGATACTGTAGTGTTACATGATTCAAGCATATTGATATAAAAATGGACCTTTTCTATGAAACTTGAGGTCATTAAATAAACTTTGTAATTCCTCAAAGACAATGCAACCTCCTCTCCTACTCTGTAAGATATATTCAATTTCATTTTTTGCAAATAAAATAATGGGCTGCTTTAAAGGACAGCAACTCAACCCTGTGATTTACAGGAAGACAGAATTTCACATGCAAAAGAAAACAAAATTGATTACATCTTAACAGACAGGAAACAACTGTTTACCAATACAGGAGTCATATCAGAATCAGTTCTCTGTGCAGTCAGACAATCAGATTGCTAGAGTAAAGATCATAGTCAACATAAAATTAATAGAAAGGCTAAAAATGAGAAGACCTTTCAAACACTTGAAATAGTTTCAACATAATCCAGTTAAATGAGTCATCGATGACAAAAATAGAAAGTAATAAAGGACAAAATACTTTGACCTTGATTATTACCCATGTCTGAAAAACTTTAACAAATGTAAAATATTGGTCACAAGGAGAAAGCCCAAAGAAGCCAGGAACCACCTTAGCCAATAAACATTTGATCTCCTTGTCAGGCAGAAAGAAATAACAGCCAAGGGCAGCACTAGTTAATAATATAAACTCATTCGCAAAACACCATGGAGCAGAATAGTAGGAGATTATTATGAGCTGTATCTCCTTATAAACTACAAAATAGGAGTAGAAGCAAAAACAAGTCTAAAGAAAGCTTGGAGTGAGATCCAAATGAGTCACATCATCCCAAGAACATTCATAGATGAAACTGGCAGGACAGCAAATAGACAAGAAATGGAACAAATTTGTCAATGTTTCTACAATGATCTATTTTAATCATTAGTGAAAGGAATCACCACATTTGGCCTCTTAACACCTCAGCCCCTGAAATGTATTACATAAGGAAGTAGCAGCAACATGGGTTTAATTTGGAGTCGAAGACCTGGGTTTGAATACTGGGTCTGTCTTTTACTGTCTTTATGACCTTTGGCAAATCACTTCACCTAACCAGACCTCATTTTATTATCTGTAAAATGAGGCGATAGAATTAGATGGCTGCTTTAGTCCCTGTCATCTCTAGATCTATGATCTAATGAAGTCCAATTTTCCTTCTTGGATTAGGATCTCTAGTTGACCTTTCTTTGTGTATGCATATACGGACACCTGAGACCATGAGTTTTATTATTGGTTCATTGTTTCAATTTTGTCTCCTGTGAATTACTGGAAATCTCTACTTTCCCAAAGATAATCCCCTCTCCTCCTCTGTAAGGAGAAACCATTCTTCCTTTGATTTAACTCATGCTGTCTATGGTATATAGCCTGGTAGATATATATATATATATATATATATATATATATATATATATATATATATATACACACACACACACACACATATAGATAGATAGATAGATAGATATCTATCTATCTGTAGATATATAGATATAGCCTTTTTCCCCTTCTTTTTTCCATTTTAGGTTGATCAGATTTGTGAGACTCCAGGAAAGTACTTTTATATAAGCAACTAAAGTGTACTGGGTCCCTGGTCAAGAGTGCATTGTGATTTTATTTTAAACTGTGGTCCAAATAGAAGTCCTTTTCTCATTTCATTAACTAATTTTTTTCTTCCAAGATATGTCTTTGTTTTCTGAAGTCTCTATACTTTGAGATTTATTTCCTTGCTATTAAAAAGGTAATGATGCCTTTGCCCCTAGTCTTCAGTATTTTACCAAGAACCTTTTACTAATTAACAGTATTTTGTGATTTCATTATAGTACCATTTAATACTATTCATCTGTATATGAATCATCAGAAATGGTGATTGAGGGCACAGTTCATCATGTCTTAGGTAAAATTTGAATCTCCCCAGGACCTAATACAGTACTATACAAAAAAATTTATCAGTGCTTGTTGAGGTTTTTGTTGAATAATACTAAAAATGAAACGTTATTAAAAAGTTTTAAATAGCGAATGTTATTTTTAAATAACGAGTATAATTATCTCAATTAACTTGATTCTTCCTCTGTCCCTCCTTCCTCCCCATCAAAACTGATGATTTTTTTATCATCAGCTTGAGTGGTAACTTTAAAGAGTGGCATGGCACAGAATAAAGAGGACTTGATTGAGGATCTTAGAGATGGAAATAATCATAAAGGTTATCCTATGAGGGATGGCTAAATAAGCTGCGGTATATGAATGTAATGGAATATTATTGTGCAATAAGAAATAATGAACAGGCAGATTTCAGAAAAATACTTAGAAAAATTTGTATGAATTGATGCAAAGTGAAATGAGCAGAACGTGGAAAACATTATACACAGTATTAGCCACATTGTGTGATGATCAACTATGAATGACTTAGCTCTTCTCAGCAACACAATGATTTAAGACAAGTGCAAAGGACTCATGAAGAAAATGCTATCCATATCCAGATAAAGAACTGATGGACTCTGAATGCAGATTGAAGCATATTTTTTTTCTCTTACTTTATTCTTTCTTGTGTTTTTTTCCCTTTTGATATGTTTCTTCTTTCACAACTGTGACTAATATGGAAATATTTTTACATGATAGCATGTGTATAAACTATATCAAACTACCAACCATTTTCAGAAGAGGGGAGGAAGGGAGAAAAATTTGGAACACAAATTCTTGTAAAAATGAATGCTAAAAATTTTCTTGACATGTAACTGGGGAAAAATAAAATACTAAATATAAAAAAAAAAATAAAGGCCATCTCATTGAACTTCCTTAGTTTGCAGATAGGATATACAATGGAAGAGGTAAATGACTACCACTTCACCATCTTTGCAGGCAGACAGCGCTGCTGGAGACTTTATGGGGAGAAGTAGTTTGAGCCCTCACTATAAATTCTGGGGCTTTGAGTTTTGCTTATCTTTCTAACCAAAGCACTATTGGAGATGTTGAGACTGAATTGTGGGTATTCTATACTCCAAGGTCAGCTTGAACAATTCTGCTAGTGGATCATAGCTCAGACTCAAGAGAGAGGAATCCGAGGTGTAGAATGTAGCAAAGGCATGGAGGACTTGTTACAATGAGCCTGGACTCCACTAGGGCCAGAGAAGTCAAATCCACAAACATTTCTTAACATAGCAGTTACTGTGGCAGGCACTGTGGGAAGCACTGTCAATGAAAAGCCAAAAATAGCCCCTTCCCTTAAAGAGCTCACAGTCTAATAGGGAAGAGGGGAACATGCAAACAGCTATGTACAAACAAGGTATATACAGAGTAAATTGGAAATAATCACAGAGAGAAGTCAGTTTTAAGGGAGATCAGGAAAGCCTTCTTATAGGTTGGATGTTAACTGGGTACTTGAAGGAAGCCACAAAAGTCTGAAGGTGGAAAGGAGGAGGGACAGTGTTCTGGGTGTTGGAGATGGCCAGGAAAAATACAAGGAGTTGGGAGATGGAGTGTATTTTGCAAGGAACATCAAAGAGGCCATTATTACTGGCTTAAAGTATAGGTAATATAAAGGTCTATATAGACGCTATATTTCGTAGACCATGAGAATCAGAACTCATGGTAAAGGTAATCTGTGACTGCTAAGAAACCCAAGAAAGTGCACCTGAGGATTTGACTTTCACCAGAGAGTGTGCCATCAGTGGATAGAAATTTTGTATCACTGGACAAGTCCTCCCTATGCTGCTTATCCTTAGTTGATTGGTGGCAAGAACAGTTAGCTAGCCACAGGATGAAGCTCCATGAAAAGAGCCTAGGGGATCCTAAAGACAAACCGAAGGGGCAGCTGGGTAGCGCAGTGGATAGAGGACTAGCCCTGAAGTCAGGAGGACCTGAGTTCAGATATATATATATATATATATATATATATATATATATATATAATATATATATATATATATATATAATATATATATATATATATATATTATATATATATATATATAATATAATATATATATATATATATATATATATACACAAACTGAGATCATTCAGCGTCATACAGTCTATTCTTCTCCCCCAACAAAGAGGTTAATAGATTTCATCCAGGCCACTAAGAGTATGTTAAGAGGAAATAGGGGCCAGTTAACAGTTTCCTGACACTGCCCAAGAGAAAACATTTCTATTCCATCCCAACCTCCCTTGGGGGTGAGGATGGGGGTAAATTAGAGGACTGCACACCAGTTAATGCAGAAGATGCTCTTTCTGCTTCATTCTTTTCTTTGTAATGAATTTTAAGGTCCTAATCAACTGCTTTTGTTGTTGCATTTAGAAGTCTTTTGTACTGCCCAGGAAAAGAGAACTGAATTGACTAAAGACTTGAGATGAGAGTTTTATGACTGAGATTTCAATTCACTGTACTAAACCTGGGGAGTAGAAAAAGATGCTACCAGTATATATCACCGTGCTCGTATAATTCCATTTTACTCTCAAAAACAGCCCCTTATGTTAGAAATTTTTATCAAAAAAGCTGGAGTTTCTTACTCTAAGAATAGAATAGATTCTAACATGGCTTCAATACTTCAAGGATATGTGATCAACTATGGGTGCTGCCGTCATCAGTATAGGTCACAACTCTTGTCTAAGTTTTTAGTCAGGTTTCTTGAGTATACAGCCCAAACAATCTCACAGGAGTTAGGCTATTCTTCAGAAGATAGACATATGGTTAATCACTGGCCTTAGATTACAGTGGTATCCAAATTACCTGGGAAAAAGCAAAGCAATTAAATTTACATGGTAAGCCTTATAACTTGTTATATCTTTAAAAATAATTTAAATATGCAGTATGTTCCCTTTTGTTGCAGTCACTTGTTTTATGTAATTTAGCATTGATTTTTGATGTTTTAAATTATTTTTAAAGAAATTAATAAGCAATTCATTTTTCCCCTTCTACATCCCTTTCTCTCTGGAGTGGGTGGCAGGTAAGGCAGTGGAAACCCTTGTAACAAATATGCATATTCAAACAAAACAAATTCTCATATTGTGCATGTCAAAAAAAGTGAAGACATTTAACTCTTCATCATGAAGCCACCTTTTTGCCGTATTAGATATTAAGTTTGCTTTTGGTGAACAGTACATTTATCCGAGTCTAATCTGTATCATAATCCATAGGTTTTTTTGTTATTGTTGTTGTTGTTGATGTTATTCAGTCTTTTCAGTAGTGCCCACCTCCTCATGACCCCTTTTGGAGTTTTCTTGGCAGAGATACTGGAGTGGTTTGTCATTTCCTTCTCCAGCTCATTTTACAGATGAAGAACTAAGATGAATGGGGTTAAGTGTCTTGCCCAGGGTCACATAGCTAGTAAGTGTCTGAGGCCAGATTTGAACTGAGGAAGATGAATCTTCCTGACTCCAGGCCCAGCTCTCTATCCACTGCATCACCTGACAGCCTGAATAGGTTTTTAATGGGGCTTAAATCATTTTGAGTACGTTCCTATACCACTGAAACATGTTTATCTCGATCTTTTGGATATTTTTCTTAATTATTCATGAAGTGTGTCATGGGACAATATTATGTGACACTATATCATCTCCATTTGGAAATGTCTATAATTCTGGAATGATTCTAATTCTATTTAATATATTTGATTCTTCAATGGGGACAAGTCTTCTAGGACCACTGGAAGTAAAAACCCCAAAACGTAATTTAAAGTGAATATTTTATAATCTGATGAAGATGTACAGATCTAATAGGCTCATTTGATTTTCTTCCAACAGTGGTTTTGGTATAGCCTTGAAAAAATTACCTTTTTCCAATCATTAGTATTCCAGTATTGGCAGTGTTGGCCCACACAATTGGTTTTTACTAGTCTTCTCGCTGTTCTTTGAAATTCAAGAAACCCATACAACACATACAATTAAGACAAACCTCTCCAGCTACCAAGTTCCTCTGAAGGTCTTTGCTTATTTTCTAAGGCTGTTTCACTTTTGGTTAACAAGTTTTTTATTTTTGACTGAACGTTGCTTTGAATTGTAGTGTGATTGATCCTATTTTACTGTGGGCTTCAGTGAGCCTTAGAACACTTGACTTCCTGCACCGACCACTATGTCTAACAGGCATCAAAGCATGCTCTTTAAGAACAGCAACTTTGGCATATGTCATTGGAGTAATCTGTTCTTAAAAATCACAGAATTAGAAACACAATACGAGAGTGATGAAATAGGCATTGCATGAAATCCAGCATTCAACTGACAGATACCTAACTAAAAGGTGGGAAAAAGGCTTCATTCTGATCTCATGTGGTCAGTATCAAATGTTCTGAGTCAGTGTAGTATCACAAACATGTGCTCATTGCTGCCACTAAATAAAACCATATTGAATTTACTGCTTGTCCCAAGTCATGTGTGCCTGACTGGAGAAAACCTTTCAAGCTTGATAGGACCAGCTAGTTTGTACTTGACTAGCATAGCCTTCAAGCATCCAGGGGATACATCCAAATCACAGTGACATATTGGATTCTGTCACAAAAGATAACAGCATAAATTTAAAAATTAACAAAATGCTTTTTAAAGAAATCAAGAACAACAGTATTAAAAATCTAATTCCACTTGCTGGATTAATTAGTAAAAATTGCAAAAATGTATTAATTTTCAACAAGGCAGTCTAAACTTTCAGAATTTACAGTGTGTTTTTCATATGTTTTTGTTTCCTTTGCATGTTTCTTTTTCAAGTTTTGAAGCTGTGCGCTAACACATTAGTTTCTGTTCTACTTCTAGCCCTTACCTTCCATGTATTTTTCAGTTGTCACACCAGGGAACAGAGGAAAAAGAGAGTTAAGGTATGTGTTCTAAGGGAGGCAGGTGTTCTCTTAACTCAGTAAGTGACAAATATGGCTAGTGTTTGTATTATGCTAATAATCCTTTAACTACATAAGAATCCAGGATGAAAAGTACAGCCTAGTGACATTGTATCAAGGTTTTCCAAATGCTTACTTAGTAAGTGATACTATCTCATTAATCCTCCAACTATCTTAGAACCCAGTAGTATTTATCTCATTTGCAAAATGGGATTTTGAACTTAGATACCTATTCCTTCACTGATATAAGACAGACCCTCAATTGCCTGTTCTAAACAACACGCTCTCCAAATTTGTATAAACAGGGTGTCCCAAAATTCCTAGTGCAGGTTTAAGCTCTTTGAACTGTTAAAACTTGAAACTGCATTAACTTTTTTGGGACACTGTATAATAATGCCTGATCTTTTCATCATCAACTAGACAATGTGCTCCATATACTGTAAATGAATTTCCCAGATAACTAAGGTTTACTCTTTCAAATACCATAACTTTTTTTAAAAAGTTAATTATTTTGAGTGGAAATATTTCTAAAAACTCACTTCCTTCCCCTAGACAAAATATATTGAAACTAAATTTCTCTTTTTCGTGATAACTCAGGGTTATTAGTAGGAATAATTATTACTATATGAATAAGAATATGCCCATTTACTAAAGATCTATTGAACTATATAGAAGTGTTTCCCATTGCCATAAATGGTCCCTAGTGTTTATTGTTTCCTCTTTGCCTCTTGTCATTTCTAAATACTATCAATGCACCTCCCTCTGGCAATATCACCTTTACTTTTCTGAACCTAATCTACTATTGGCTGCTAAATGAGTTAACCAAGTTAATACACCTGTAGTAATTGTGTATAAAGTAAGAGCAAATAGGCTCTAATAACAAGACAAGATCCATCCCATGAGTAAAGTTCATCAACTTTAGTGCATGCCTAGAGGGCTTTCTTTTTTTAAATTAATTAATTTAGTTTTAGTTTTCAACATTCACCTCCATAGGCTTTGGAGTTCCCAGTTTTCTCCTTCTCCCTCTCCTGCTTCCTCCCCAAGACTCCATGTAATCTGATATAGGCTCTACATATACATTCCTGTTAAATGCATTTTCACATTAGTCATGCCATAAAGGAGAATTAGAACCAATAAGAGGAGCCACAAGAAAGAAGAAATAAAACAGAAGGAAAAAAAAAAAGCAAATGGTATGCTTTGATCTGCATCCAGACTCCACAGTTCCGTCTCTGGATGTGGATAGCACTTTCCACCATGAATCCCTTGGAGATGTCTTAGATCATTGCACTGCTGAGAAAAGCCAAGTCTATCAAAGTTAGTCATCACATAATATGCTGTTATTGTGTACAGAGTTCTCTTGGTCTCAGCATCGGTCCATACAAGTCTTTCGAGGTTTTTCTGAAGACCGTCTGCTCATCATTTCTTATAGCACAATAGTATTTCCATTACATTCATATACCCAACTTTTTCAGCCATTCCCCACTTGATGTGCTTCCCTTCAATTTCCAATGCTTTGCCACCACAGAAAGAGCTGCTACAAATATTTTTGTACATGTGGGTCCGTTTCCCATTTGTATGATCTTTTTGGGATACAGCCCTAGAAGTGCTGTTGCTGGGTCACTTTGCTATTGCATAGTTCCAAATTGTTCTCCAAAATAGTTGGATCAGTTCACAACTCCACCAACAATGCATTAGTGTTCTGATTTTCCCACATCTTCTCTAACATTTATCATTTTCGTGTTTTGTCATGTTAGGTATGATGTGGTACCTCAGAGTCATTTTGATTTGGATTTCTCTAATCAATAGGGGTTTACAGCATTTTTTTCATATGACTATAGATAGCTTTAATCATCTGAAAACTGTTCATATCCTTTGACCATTTATCAATTGGGGAATGACTTGTATTCTTATAAATTTGGCTTAGTTCTCTATATATTTTAGAAATGAGCCTTTATCAGAGATACTGGTTGTAAAAAAAATTTTCCCGGTTTTCTTCTTCCCTCCTAATCTTGGTTGCATTGGCTTTGTGCAAAAACTTTCCAATTTAATGTAATCAAAATAATCCATTTTGCATTTCATAATATTCTCTATGTCTTGTTTGGTTTTAAATTCTTCCATTCTCCATCAATCTGATGGGTAAACTATTCCTTGATCTCCCAGTTTGCTTATAGTATCAGTCTTTACATCTAAGTGATGTACCCATTTTGACTTTATTTCAGTATATGATGTAAGATGTTGGTGTATGCCTACTTTCTGCCATACTCTTTTCCAGTTTTCTTAACAATTTTTGTGAAATAGTGAGTTCTCATCCCAGAAGGTGGGATCTTTGGGTTTATCAAACAGTAGATTACTATATCATTGACTATTGTGTCTTGTGTACCTAACCTATTCTACTGATCCACCATTCTATTTCTTAGCCAGTACCAAGTAGTTTTGATGATTGCTGCTTTATAATACAATTTAAGATCTGGTACAACTAGGCTACCTTCCTTAGTATTTCTTTTCTTTAGTTCTCTTGATATTCTGGACCTTGTGTTCTTTCAGATGAATCTTGTTATCATTTTTTCTAGCTCTATAAAATAATTTTTGGTAGTTTGGTGTGGCACTGAATAAGTAAATTCATTTAGATAGAATTGTCATTTTTATTATATTAGCTCATCCTACCCATGAGTGACTGATGTTTCTCCAGTTATTTAGATCTGACTTTATTTGTGTGAAAAGTTTTTTTATACTTGTGTTCATATAGTTCCTGGACTTCTTTCCATATGTAGACTCCTAAATATTTTATAATGTCTACAGTAATTTTTTTTTTACTTTTTAAAAAATTAATTTTTTTATTTTGATTTATCAACAATCACTTCCATATGCTTTTGAGTTTAAAATTTTTCTCCCTCTCCCTCTCCACCACCCTCCCCCATATGGCATACAATCTGATATAGGCTATACATATACATTCCTATTAAACGTATTTTCACATTAGTGATGTTATGGTAACTTTAAATGGAATTTCTCTTTCTGTCTTGTTGTTGGGCTTTGTTAGTAATGTATAGAAATGCTAACAATTTATGTGGCTTTATTTTATAGCCTGCAACTGTGCTAAAGTTGTTTATTATTTCAAGTAGTTTTTTATTTGATTCTCTAAGATTCTCCAAGTATATCATCATATCATCTGCAAGGAGTGATAGCTTTGTTTCTTCTTTGCCTATTCTAATACATCCAATTTCTTTTTCTTCTCTTATTGCTAAAGCTAACATTTTTAGTACCGTATTGAATAATGGTGGTTATAATGGACATCCTTGTTTCACCCCTGATCTTACTGGAAATGCTTCTAGCTTATCCCCATTATATATAATGCTTGCTGATGGTTTTAGGTAGATGCTACTTATTATTTGAAGGAACACTCCATTTATTCCTGTGTTCTCTAGTGTTTTTAATAGGAATGGGTGTTGTATTTTGTCACAAGCCTTTTCTGTATCTATTGAGATAATCATGTGGTGTCTATTAGTTTTGTTGTTGATATGATCAATTATACTGATAGTTTTCCTAATATTGAGCCAGCCTTGCATTCCTGGTATAAATCCTATCTGATTATATTGTATCATTCTCGTGATAAGTTGCTGTAATCTTTTTGCTAACATTTTATTTAAATTTTTTTGCTTCTATATTCATCAGGGAGATTGGTCTATAATTTTCTTTCTCTTTTTTGACTCTTTCCAGTTTAGGCATCAGCACCATATTTGTATCATGAAAAGAATTTGGTAGGATTCCTTCTTCACCTGTGAACGTGAACTTAGACTTCAAGAGACAGTGAAGGATAGAAGGGCCCGACATGCTATGCTCCATGGAGTCACAAAGAGTCAAACAAGACTGAATGACTGAATAATAAAAGAAACAACAAAAGCTGTCTCTGCCCCTAGACTATAAGGTTCTTAGGTCAAGGACTTTGTTTTATATTTCTGGAATTATTATAACTGATTCTGGGCCCAGGGACTGAACCACTATACTCACTGTGTTTCCACTAAGTAGTCCATCTGCTCTGGAACCATGCAAGAGTTCTGACTAGGTTTAGTGCTAGAGGAGGCTGCCCCATAATGAGAAGGGATACGATTCCTTTTCTGATACTTTTCAGCCTTTTAAATCCCAACCTGAGTACCCTTGGGACAATTTACCTAAATTTAAAATTATTATTCATATCTAGGGTCTCCACAAAAAAGGAAGGATAGGAAAATAACTTATAACTACAGTTATAATTTGAGATCCACTCTTGAACATTGGTACACAAGGCAGCTTTTGGGACTACTGAATAAGCCCTCCACTTTTACTTTCGCTCTGCACTTTCCAAATATATCCTAGTCTATATCTTTTGCCAGTTCAGTTCTAAACCTTGAGCTTGTACACTTGCCTGTGGTCATTTTCTCTGATGAAGAAAGTCCCCTTGCAGCCAGTCATCTCTACCTGATGGAACTAGGGTCTTTTGAACATAAAAGATCACCTCCAGTCCTGTACTTATCCATCTCAAGAATCAGGTTCAGGGGCAGCTAGGTGGCACAGTGGATAGAACATGGGGCTTGAAGTCAGGAGGACCTGAGTTCAAATGTGACCTTACACCAAACACTTAACACTTACTAGCTACGTGACCCTGGGCAAGTCACTTAACCCCAGTTGCCTAAAAATAGATAAAAAGAATCAGGTTCAGTCATTAGGCTTTTCTTTCTGGCTTTTGACCAGCCAATCAATATGAGCAACACAGAGGCAGGGAGGCTAGGCCCAAGTGGTTCAGGGTTATGTCAGATTTTCTACAGAGGGTTCATTTGTTCCAAACTTGATCCTAGCCTACCAGCCTAGTGTGAGTCAGGCCTTTTCTATACTGACCTCACAACCTCCACTCTCTCCCCCTGATGTCAGCTTGAGCACTTATTCTTTGCAAATCTTTAATACCACTATCATGCCCAGGGTCACACAACTACTAAGTGTCAAGTGTCTGAGGCCAGATTCGAACTCATGTTTCTCCTGACTCCAAAGGGAGAGCTCTATCCACTGTGCCATCTAGCTGCCCTCGTGCCAATCTCTTAAGAGGCATTCTGCTATCATTTCTGGCTCTGCTTTTTACTGCCTGTGTGACCTTAGGCCATTTGCTTAACCTCTCTGGGACTCAGTTTACTCTTCTGTAAATGAAGGGATTGGACTTGATGGCTTGACTTCTGATTTCTCTTCCAGCTCTAGCTTTATGAGCTGATGTGTGATCTAGCCTAAGTTTCTTTTCTTCTTTTGGCCTCAGTTTCCTCAACTGTTGAATGGGAGAGGAGAATTTACTAGATGGCTTCCTAGATCCTTTCCAGCTCTAGACCTATTATTTTTTCAAGCATTAGCTTCTGAGAGATCCTATAAAATCTTCCTGATCTAGGGGCAGCTAGGTGGTACAGTGGATAGAGCACTGGCTCTGAAGTCAGGAGGACCTGAGTTCAAATCTGATCTCAGACCAAATACTTGACACTTACTAGCTGTGTGACCCTGGGCAAGTCACTTAACCCCAATTGCTTAAAAAAAAAAATCTTCCTGATCTACTCAGATCATAACCTAGACTGATTCAGTCTAATTATTTCCCCCAAACCTGACATGTTGGTATTTTGTTATTCTTTAAAGGGGGGTGGTAGTGAAGAAGGAGCCTATAACTAATTTTATTTTTTATTTAACCAACTTATTGAGTTACACAAAAGAAGTGGATTTATTGCATCTCATCCTGCAAGAGCTCTGCTGCTCTGAGTTTGGCTCTAAGTGTTCTCCACTGGGCCCTTCTTTTGCCAGTATGCTCCATGCATTTTCCCACAAATCATTTCCCTTCTAGCTAAAGCAGGAAGCAAGAGCATGCACGGTGCTGTCTCTGAGGTTTCCTGTTCTCTGGCCATTAGAATGAGGGGGCTAGTCTGCATATGTTAAAGCCTAAATTAAAGGGGGATATTTAAGATTTAATATTGCTTTTTAAATCCCATAAAACTCTTTTCTCTGCTATCCAAAGGCAGCAGAAAGCATGTGTTAAGGGTCTAATGTGCGGGGACCGTGGTGCACAGTGCTAGTGGAGCTTCAGAGCTGGGCTACGTCATAGTGCTGCCTACAGTCTAGGTTGGGGAAAAACACAAGCAGAAGTACCTATATGTAATGCCCAACAATACAGGTTAGGTACATGACAACTCCCCTCCCCTAGACAGCCAAAGAAAAAGGTGATCCAGTGAGCTTACTCTATACCTAAGAAGCCCAACTTTTATTATTTTATACAGTTTTTGTAAATAAATTCAGAAAGGTATCTGGCCCTTCTCTCCTTACCCTCTTTGTGTGTACATACATGTGTGTACACCTCCACACACATACACACGCACACACAAACATATGCATGCATGTATACATATGTACTCGGTAGACCTATGTGTAGAAAATTACCCATTTGGAAATGCATCAACACTGTATATCTTTAACGGCCCTGGATAATGAGTCCACAATAGTGATCAGGAGACCTTAAAGGAAACTTCGGTTACCAAAGATCCAGTTATCATCGCTAGACAACACTTAGGCAAGAGAATAGAGTACTCTGTATTTAATAGATTTTCAGCAAGGACTGTATTTGGGCCCCAGGTGGAAACTCCATTCTTTGACCCTGCCCTGCCAACCCAAGAGAGAATTTAGACCTCTGATCTTCCCTTCTTTAGTATTAAAAAAGGGTGGGTCACAATCTGAAAGCCTAGAGTCAAAGAGGACTCCATTAGGACTTGGGGTAGTTTACCTGCCTTGCCACCCATCCAACCTACTGGGATGAATCGGGCCGAATGGTAACAGCTCTTACTTCCTCACATTGCCCTCTCTATCATTCTCCTCTCTAATCTTGAATCTCTACCTATTGTTTCCTTTCCTTCTGCCTGGAAATGTGCTCAGATACCCCCCATTCGCAAAACAGTTTACTAGACCCTACCATCCCCAGTAGTTATTATCCTGTATCTCCGTTCTCCTTCTCAAATAAACTTGATAAAAACATTGTCAGTACTAGGTGTCTCCACTTCCCCTCCCCACAACCTCTCCTCCTTTGTAGTCTATTACTATTGCTCAAGCTGAACCACTATCTTCAAAGTCACCAATGATAAATTCCTTGTTAAATCTAATGGCCTTTTATCAATACTTGTGCTTCCCCACCTCTGTATATCCTTTGTTGATTACCACAAAGCCAGGCTGAGATGGAGGCAGCGTGTGCCAGTTGGGCCTAACAACCCTAGAACCCTGGGAATATCAATGACTCCAAAAGAAAGCAGCCCTCCTTCTAGCCTGGTCCGCAAAGCATCAAATTGTGAATCACCCCTTGTAGAGAAAGGGCCTGCAATTCCCACCACCTCCATCACTAAGACAGGTAAATTCAAGAGCCCCAGGAGCAGCAGTGATAGACTATTGGTCCTGCTCCCGGCCTGTTCTCTCCAGGGATTGCCTAGAGATGCAACCCTTATGGAGTTGTGACCTGGTAACTACCTCTGTAGGTGCTGCAGCCCTTGCCTTCTCAGCAGCTATAGCTACTAAAGACCATAGAAACATTCTCACCGCTACAGACCTAGATTCTGTCAAATGGGCCAACATCAGAAATGGATAAGGTTTTATTAATGGAAATTACATTAAAGAAGATTCATTACCATCTGCTTTACTGCAGCACCCTAAGGATATTTCCACCTGTCCTGTTGCTGAACCCTCCTATATGTGTTGTCTCCTCCATTGCAAGTGACTTACCTAAGGTCACATAGGTAGTATGTAACAGAGTTGGAATCTGGACCCAACTCCTTTGATTTGAAATCCAGCATTCTTTTCCCTGCAACAAGTAAGGTACTGAACCCGTAAAATAAATTTGAATCACCTGAAATACTAGCATCTGGTTTGTTCTTTTCCTTTGCAATGGATAATTGAAATAGTTGGTTCCACTAGACTTGCCCCTTGAGACCAGGACAACAGGAGTAATGGCAAAACAAACCCCCTGCATAGAGAGAGTGAACAAGTTGTGCTGGAAATAAGTGAGCCATGCTGAACCTTGAGAAATCCATCTGCAGTGGAAAATGTTAATAGCAAATGGTTAGGATTTGAACTCATCATTGATTTTCATTTCTTTGTCATAAATGGATCACACACTGCTCTCAGCAGGACAAGCTGTTTGCTACCAGTGCTCCTCTCTGAAGCCTGCCAATTATGTGCCTTAGAACTGTGGTGCTCTAGCAGTACCAGCCATTCTGGTTGGGCTGATGAGCTAAACTCTCAGAGGCAGTGATGATTCTTCAGGTTAAGCTCTGTGAGAGGCCAAACTGAATTGTGCAAGTCCTCTATTCTCCTCCCATGAGGCAACCCTACAGCGGGCATAGGCTGACTTTGCTCTTAAGTAATAATGAAAGAAGCCACCTTCTTCAAGGATGCCACTAGCCTGGGAAGGAGAGGTCTCCAAAACATTCTCCCAGAATCCCTTACCATGCTTCCATCCATCCATCCAATTAGAGAAGAGTTGCAGTTGTACTGCTGTTTGTTCTTTATCTCCATGATTAGCCTTTCTAAGGGTAGAGATAGTAGCAAATTAGAATGCTCTGGTCATCTTTGTGCAATAGAAACAGGAGCAGATCACATTGGATTTATGCAATGTAATTTCTTTTGTTAATGAAAATAGCCTTCAATTAAAGCTGGAGAGATTGAAGTTGGATATAGGGAAGAACTTGTTGACTATTGGGAGGCAGAGTATTCAGTTGGGCCACTGAGAATAGCATTGGTATTCAGCTGGATTCATCAAACAGTAACAGAACGCCTAATATATGTATCCTGATACAAAAATCATCTTCACGACTGGAATATGACTCTCCTCACCTTCCCCTCTGAAAAGCCCTGACTTCTTTCAAGGATCAGATCTAGCCTCACTTCTCAAACAGCCCCTTCTTGGAGGTTGTTACTGCCTACCTCCTCTCCAATGATCTTGGGATATATTGGGTTCTAATATGTCTGTCCACATGTTGTTTTTCCCTAGTAGAATGCAAGCTTCTTGAAAGTAGGGGTTGTTTGTTTGTTTTCTCTTTATGTCATCATTTTCTACTACAATGCTAGGTATGTAATAGGAATGAGTGAGTCAGTAAGATACCCTAAGGACCTGAGTCCAATAAAGGGAAATGAAGACTGAGCATGAGTAAGATAATACAAAGTAGAATATGTGACAAGTACAAATCCTGAGTGTTCATAGGAGCCAGGGGCTCCTTCTGCTCAGGGATACATTTAAGCTGAGCTTTGAAGCAATGGGTAAAATTTCAACATGTAGAAATTGGGGGAAAGAACATTCCAGACACAGGAATAAGGAGGTGTGCAACACATTCAAGCAGTGATGAGTAACTCAGGTTAATCAAACGATCGCTCATTGAGTAAGCATCTTTTGTGTCTACTATATGCCAGGCATGGTGCTAGGATACAAATACTCAAGTGAGATAGCATCTGCCCCCTCTGGAGCTTCCATGCTACTAAAGGGATAACTGCAGTATATGTCACAAACATGAGGTTCCAGGGCCAGAAATGCACATTGAAGCCAGACAGGGGTGTGCTGGCAAATGTTTCACAACTGGTTTTCTGAGAAAAACAAAAAACCAAAACCTGTATTCATGACACAGTTTTCAGTTTTATCTGCATTAATAACATTTTCTCCATCACGTTCTTAAATCTAGACAACCAAGAAAACAACAGATCAAGCCCTGATTTGTATGTAGCATTTACTGATTTCCAGGGTGTAAATGCTCACACTGCAAATTTAACAGTTGGCTCTTGTGATCCACCATGAGCTGGTATCAGCACACCCCAGGAGCCAGATTGGGGGGCCGGGCTGTCTTTGAATTTTGCCATCGTGTTTTAAGTTCTACCTAATATATCAGAAGTGTGTACCAACTGTTGAACCAATAGGCCCTAGGTCAGAGGATCATAAGACTTTGTGGTCATCTGGTATTTTGCTGTGTTGAAGATGAGGTAGAGATACAAAGAGAACTCATATACAGTCCCTGCCCTCAAGGACCTTACAGTAGATTAGAGCAGGTAAGGAGGGGGAAGAGGAAGTGGTTAGTAATCAATCAAGTAGAGGCAGTTTCAGGAAGTTTGGCAAGAAAAGGGAGGTAAGAGGTAGAAGAGAAGCTTGAGGGGTAGACAGGATCAAGGGAAAACTTTTTTTCTTTTTTTTTCTTTTGGTTGTTTTAAAGGGGAGACATGGACAAGATTGCACAAAGAATGGAAGAAGTGAGTAGAGATTGAGGGATTAAAGATGCAGGCAAGAGACAGGACGATTGATGAAGCAAAGTCAGAGGGGAGATTGAAAGGGATGAAACGCAGGATGCAGGGGAGGGGACAGGCTTCAAAAGGATTCAAGTTATTTCTTCCTCTCAGACGTGGAGGAAAAGCAGATGATGTGAAGATGTCAAGAAGTTTGTAGGCATGGAGAAGACAAGCTAAGGAAGAGTACTTTGGCCTGCCAAGAAAGAAGATGGTTGGGGTGGGTTTGAAAAGCATGCAAATGTCTTGGAGCAGCCACTCTGGGGAATACACTATCTAACTGTGGCCCAGGGGCCCCCTATAGTAGTAAAATTCCAGGGAAATCTCTAAAACAAAGTTTCGAATGTATGCTGATGTCTAAGGTTTTCCCACATGTGGGTAATGGCCTTCATTAACATAAAGGTACTCAGTGTGCAGTTATGGGTATCTGACGTGGAACAGCTGCCACAGAAAATATATAAGATGAGAAGGGCTTAAAGACATATATAAAAAGATACAGAAATAAAAAAAAATCAAATAGATCATTAAACTATCCCCACTAGACTACCCCAAACCCTTTGTGAGACTGCCAGACAGATATTTCATATTTACCTCAGATCTGCAACATCTGAGCAAATGACAGAAAGTATAGTGGAAGACTGACAAAGTCCAGATCTCCTGCTCACTTAGCACAGGCCCATATCCCTCTGGCTGCACGTGGCCCTCTTCACCCCTGAGATTTATGCTCTTATAGGAATCTTCTCCCTCTGGGCTACCCACAACCAACTTAGGAACTCAGGAGCTCTTGAACTCAGTATTAACCTTGAGGTAATTTGTAAGGCTGGAAACGTCCATTCCCAGGATTACTAGCTGCAGAGCTGTGCTCAGAAAAGGAAACAGAAAGGAAGAAGGCAGCTAGGAATTGGGAGATCCAGGAACTCCTGCGCCATGCTTGTCTGGGCAAGCATATGTCTGTCACCCACCGTCATGGGCCTATGCAGTAAACTGCAATTACTGTTGGAGGGGAACGGGGAGGTTAGAGTGAAATCGCTTCCCTCCCCCCCCCCCCCCCCGTCCCCACTCCTTGCTGGAAATCCCAGAGAGAGAGAAAGCATGCGAAAAAGGAAGGTCCAAAAAAGGGAGGAATGAGTTTTTCCATGGATTATTCTCATAGTTCACAGAGAGGGGAGTTTCCTTCATACCCCCTCTCATTCTCTAATCATCAAGAGGCAGTTCTAGTAACTGGAGACTCATCAATGAACCTATAAATATTTATCAAGCAGTCAGTCAGTAAACTGTTTAAATTAAGTGTGCCAGGCCCTGTATTAGGTGCTGGGGATACAGTTTAAAATAATGAAGCCATCTCTACTCACAATGAGCTTACATTCTAATGGGGGAGATGAGTACATATAAAAAGATCCAGTGTATATGTACAAATATATACAAGATGGTTAAATGCAAGGAAATTTTGGTGGAAGCGTAGTAGCATTTGGGGGAGTGGGAGATCAGGAAAGGCCTCATGTAGAAAGTGGATTTGAGCTTCATCTTAAGGAAAGAGAGGAACTCTGTGAGGCAGAGATGAGGAGGGGGCATATTGCAGTCACTGAGATGGCAGATTGAGTGCCATGGGTGAAAGGCAGAGATAAGGCCAGTTTGGATGCATAGTGCAGCATAGGAAGGAGAGTAATGTACAATAAAGCTGGAAAAATATGTTTGTAGCCAGATTGTGTGGGGCTTTAAAAGCTATACAGATGAGTTTATATTTTATCTTAGAGGCAAAAAGAAGCCACTGGATTTTACTGAGTAGGGGAGTCACATGGTCAGATATGTATCTAAGGAAAATTACTTTGGCAACAGGTATGTAGGGTGGTCTAGAATGGGGAGAAATGGGGCAGGGAGACCCACAAGGAGGCTGATGCAATAATCCAGATGAAAGTTAATGAGGACCAGAACTAAAGTGGTAGCTGAGTGACTGAAGAGAAGAGCTCAGATGCAAGAGACCTTGTGAGAGTAGAAACAGCAAGATTTGGCAACTGATTGTATATGTGGGGCAGGGAAAGTGAGGGCTTAATGATAATGTCAAGGTTATGAACCAGAAACACTGGAAAGATGGTGGTGCCTTCAATAGAAATGAGAGAGTTTGGAAGAGGTAAGACTTAAAAGGAAAAGAGGATGAGTTTAATCAGAGTACTTCAGTAGGTCCTTCTAGCAGGCCACATAGGCCTCAGGAAGAAATATATCCACCCCCATGCCAGCCCAGCCAATCAATAAGGGATCATACTGGTCACCCCTTGCTACAAAACCAATAGGGGAATGATGAAAAGATTGCTGAGCAACAGAGAGGGCCCAGTTGAAATTTTATGGCATAGATTTGTAGTGCTACAAGTTATCCTGGTTTAGTGCCTTCCTGTAGCAACTCTCAATAGCTGCAAAATACATAAATCGGAGGGTGAGGGTTCTCTGGGGCTGGGAGCTGTCAAGATGGTTTCAGTGAAAGGTCAAGTGAGATGCTATTGAGGGTTGAAAAGTATGGCCCATGAGTTCCCTGTTATGTAGGGAAGGAATTCAGGTCAAAGGAGGGTTTATGGACTAAGAGATCAAAAAGGGACCATGGGTTTGAGGATTTTGATTGGGGGAAGAGCAGTTTTAGTAGGAGTAAGAGTGTTATGGGCATAAGGATTAGAGGTTAGAGTTAAAGAGAAGAATCTCAGAATTCAGGACCTTGGAAGGGAAACAATTTTCAGGAAAGATAGGTCCAAGGGAAGGCCTTGTTGGTCGATTGCTAAAATGGAGGGGAAAATATGTGTGTTGAAATCACTGAAAATGACAGACTGGTAGAGGGACAAGAGAACTGTGATCCAAGTGCTGAAATCTTTGAGAAAAAAGGTTTGTTGGGGGTCAGCAGCAAAGAATGGGGGGAAAGTTGGCAGAAAAAAAGGGAAAGATGGTGGGGGGGGCCAAAAAAGAAGTTGCTGGGTACTGGTGGCAGGACGATGGTACAGAAACAACCATGGAGCAAGGAGGAGGTTAGCATCTCCTCTCTGTGAGTCGAGATGAGAGAGAGGAACAGCCTCCATGGAAAAGAGGTGCAGAGAAAAGATGTCACTAGGAGAAGCGGGTGTTTAACTTAGAGACCAGAGGCAGGAAGCACAATTGTGGGAAAGGATGAGGCTGCGCATGCTCAGATGAGTGGGAAATCCAGCAGATATAATGCAATGGACTAGTTTGGGGGGATGGGAGGGGGAAGGGAATGAAGCCAGGCTGAATGGAGAATAGAGGAGGAGTCTCTGCCAGCCTGGGATTTTGGAAATAAATTCAAAGGACATTATAGAAATAAGAAGCATTATGCAGGTACTGGAAAGGAGGAGAGAACCAACCAGCCCAGCCTTCCAATTAAAGTGTTGGTGTGAGAATGACTCCCCACCAGGGGGGGGGCAACCTGTGGCCTCGAGGCCACGTTACACCAAACTAGTGTCTTTTTGCCCTGGTGTGACTGACTTACAGCCCTGCTGCTGGTGGAGGAGAACAGCCAGTTGGGGGAGGGGGGAGAGAGGGCTTCCTGGAAACTACTTTCCAGGTGTGTCTGATTTCAGCACTATCTGGGAGGAGAGCGCTGGCCAGTTGTGAGGGTCCTGGAAACTTCTGCCCAGGTGCAGCTGATGGTAATCCTGCTAGCGAAAGGAGGCAGTTTCTGGAGATTACTGACCAGTGCAGGTAGGATTTTGACATTTCCATGAAAAATAAGCAACTGTTTGTCCCCGTTTTTTCTTTTGACATTCACCTCTGCCAAAGCGGGAGGTTAGCTATGTGTTTCCACCAGCTCTAGAATTTTTGAATCTCTTACTCTTCAGGATAAGGAATTTGTCTTTTTCGAGTAGGTCTTGGGACCAAAGACCTCTTTCAAATAACACACAGGTGGAGGCAGCTAGGTGGCGCAGTGGATAGAGCACTGGCCCTGAATTCAGGAGTACCTGAGTTCAAATCCGGCCTTAGACACATAACACTAGCTGTGTGACCTTGGGCAAGTCATTTAACCCAATCACCTAGCCAAAAATAATAATAATAATAAAAAGTAACACATGGGTTAAGCCCTTGCCAAGAGGGGCAGCCCAAGTCATCCTGTGTGTATGGGGGGGGCATGTTCACCTCTCCCCCTCCCCCACCTTGCTGTCACGGTGACCCTGCATGTGTCTATTGCAATTACAGGTCAAGTAGCAAGGATTAATGGAATAAAAAAGGAAACCAAAAGGTGAAAAGTGTTGTTGTTGTTGATGATGATGATGATGATGATGATGCTTCCCTCCCTCTGTAAGACACTGTCTTCCTTTATGGGTGGTTAATTCGTTGTTCCAGGCTAGTCTCCCCTGCTCCTTCTTGGAGACTAGTTGTTATTTGCGCATACAGAGAGTGGAGCCTTCATGTAACACTGTCCATTAAGTGTGCAACTCATTGTATGATGAGGCTGCCTCTGACCCTGCAGCTCTTGCAGCTAAGCCATCATTATCATCACTGCCATCATCAATACGCTTCTGTGATACTTTAAGGCAGGCAAAGCACTGATATAGATGAGTTCATATGAGCCTTGCAATGACCCTCTGGGCTAGGTGCTGAAACTGAGGCTCAGCTCCATGAGTCTCTGCCTCTGCAGGATTTAAGCCTAGGCCTTTCTGACTTAAAGTTCAGTACACTATGGGTACTATATGAATGTATTCCCAAGGTCCCTAAATTTGCATTCTGCATGATCTTGTGCTCTGTGGTTCAAGATTGAAGCCATGCAGTCCCTGGAACAGCTTTCATCTGAGAGACCATAGCTTTGGGACCATAGGACTGGGAAGCTGGGAACTACAAGGAGGAGGAATCAGGATGGGTCTCAGAGAAGCAGAGCTAAGTCATAAGGCAGAGGTGAGAAAGGACCATACCACTTCATATAGCTTTTGGAACCCATGCCCATCCAGTTTCTTCCCTCTTTCTGATAAGGAAGTCATAGGTGAAGTGCATATGTTATATTCTCTTACTAAACTCTAAGCACCATGAGTATAGGCAGTAGGTTTCCTTTCTTAGAGAGTGTCTTTCAGCACCTAGCCCAGAGTTTTGCATGTTGTAGATTTTGAATAAATGTTTTTAGAATTGAATTGTACTGTCGATATTTGGGGTGTATTATCCATTTCTATTAGGTCAGGATGGCACGTGCAAAAAACATCATTTGTGTTCAACTTGGAAAGAAGGGGAAAGGGCTATTTCAAGCTTGGGGACTTTGGGAAATGTGGTAAGACTAGGAAAGATGAACTACCTTTTCTTTTTACCTGGTACTAAGGAGAAGAATATATTTTGCCACTAATAGAAACTTTTCATCATTATATTCAGTGTATTAATATAGTGCATAGATTTTAAGACTCAACCCATACCACCTTAGTTCACTCAGAGATTGCCAAATATTTAACATAATTTGAACTGAATTTCAAATTAAAAGGTGAGGGGAGTAGTAAAAGAAGTATCAGAATCTTAGTAAAAAATCAAGGGATCAATAAAACTTCTCCCATTCCAACTGATTTCCAATTACAAAGCCTGTAACTTGGGGCCTTTTCAGTTAAAAGCTGAAGAGCTGTTATGAAATATGGTGCTTATAGGAAGGTACTACCCATGTTCCCGTCTATTAGAAGCTCACCAGGAGAATTGAACAAGCACGTATATCTTTGGATAAGCTAATATAACTAGAAGTTGAAGGAAGAAAATGATCAAGTGAAATTTCATGACAAGAAATCCTTGATGGTTTGCTATGGTTTTGCCTCCATCAGAAATTGGACAGCTGCATACCGTGCTTGGGAAACAGTGATGATGAGCTGAGAGAAAAATCAGAGGCCAAGGCAAGTCCTTTACTTTGAAGAAATCTTGGAGAGTCACTTTGACCTGCTCTTCCCTGGCAATTATCTGTTTGTTGTCTACATAAAACTTTGGAGATGACGTTAAGACTTCAGATAAAGAACTGGGGTATACTTTTATTCTCCTAGCTTGTCACTAAAAGATCTACTGTATGGTGGCTGTTGCTGTCAACTTGGATCCTCTGTGGAATATCTCCGTGGTCTATGTCTCATTTCATTATATGAAAAAAAACAAAGAAAAAATAATTTGCAGAAAACAAAATATTGCCCTTGGTGAAGTAGGGAATAATTTAATTATTTACTTTCATTATCTATTCTCAACCCTGCATGTATACTCAAACCTATACTGGATAATGTGGTATGTTGCCCTGGCATATGAGATGCATTTTAAAACTGTGGTACCTGCAGAGAGTGCCACAATACTTAGCTTTTGCTGCTCAGATATTCCAGTGACTCTGTGGTTCTGTTATGTAGGTATTCCCTCTGGTAATACAGATTACAAGTCATCCATGTTTGTCCATCCTTTGTACCTCTTGTCCGTGATTTTCTAAAATTTCACCACAGGGAGCTCATCCCAAGGTGCTGCAGCCTTCCTTCAGTTCTCCTGATTTTCCAAAGATACAAGTGGAACATTGGTTATATTTTGCTCTTGCCAAATGAACAGCCATCCTTTTTTTCAATCATATATTTCTTTGAGAACCTCCTTTATTTGATTTCTCCTATGTCATGTACTAGGTGTTGCATCCTGTTGATATACCTTGTGCACCTCTTCTTCGTTACCTTTTGGGTAATCCTAAACTTCAGTTCTTGAATCTAATGGTGCATATTTAGGCCAGACAAGTTGGTTTCTCAACAAGCTGCTGGAGGAGGCATGGATGGGAGAGAGGGAGAAGGAAGGGGAGGGAGAGAGAGAGAGAGAGAGAGAGAGAGAGAGAGAGAGAGAGAGAGAGAGAGAGTGTGTGTGTGTGTGTGTGTGTGTGAGATTGTAAGTATCATATCACCCCTCATTAGTCTTACCGAAGTGCTAGTTTATAGGAAGATGGGAAGGGATTATTGCTGGAAGATGTTTACTACAGTGACTACACCTAGACTGGGATCTTCTAATTCTATGGCTCCCACCCGCCTTGAATGATACTTGCTTGTAAGCAGAGAAGGCTTTCAAAACATAAACACCATAATGGATATTTTATGAAAGTCAAATAATTGATGTGCATTCTTTATTACAGAGATGATGCAGTTCAGAGGGTAGCTTAATGGAAACTCAGGCCACCTGTGAATTCTATTGACTCTCTTCTGCTCTCTTGCCGTGTGCCTTTGGGTAAGTTAATTTCTTTCTCTTAACTACCACAATTTAATCTTTATAAAGGAGTTTTAAACAAATGCTTGTAACATGCTAGAGGATTTCAGCTCTGTAACTTTTCCTAGCTCTGTAATCCACACCTACCCACCCTTAACCTAAATCTCAACTAAATTCTGTCCCTAGATCAAATGCTGAGCTGACACCTGAATCTAATCTGAATCTTTTTACTAAATGGTTGTAGCCCTATTTCTAACCCTCACACATGCAGGACCATAAAGAATGCCTACTTGCTTTTCTTCCTTTCCTCCCTCTTTCACACTCACCAATTCATTGCCCACTTTGCCATTTCATAGTTACACTCATGCAACTATCTAATTGCCCACATTTTCAAGACAGCACATCATAAGAGGGAGCACACAGATTTTTCACATTTTTCCCCTTTATTGACACACTCTTTGGCTGATATTACTTTCTTAAACTTCTGCTTTCTGGCATTGTCATTCGCTGACTACAAGCCTTTCTGCTGCATGCTTTTTCTTTTCCCAAAGGAGACTAGAGCTAGAAAGTAGTGGGTGAGCATATAGGTGTTTCAGTTGTGTGTGCACATCCCCCTCTCACTGAAACCAGGCATCTGTAATAACAGGGCCATCTTTTTTTAAGCTGCCATTTATTAGCGTACAAATAAATTGTGCTTCTTTAACTTGCAATTTGATTTTTTGAACACCTTCTCATAAACAATTTTTGGAGATTTATTACTTCACATATGTTCAGTTGCCCAAGAAAATGTGGACTACAAAGAAATACAGAGGGTACTAGAGTTTGTGCAATTTACACTTTTATGATCATCATTGTCTTTGATCAATTAATCATGAGGAAAAGAATCTGACAAGATGGAGAGTTTATTGAATGAGCTGAAAAGTTAGGAATATTGCAAGCCAACTGAGACTTGTTTGATAAAATCAATCATTTTGAAGAATGCTATTTTTTGTTAACTATTTCTAGTTCTATGATGTAGTAAAGTTAAAACCTATAAAGAACTGAGGGATAATCACTACTCCAACTCATCCTGAAAGTGGATGAAATTATTATATTTAATTATGTTGAATTATGAGTTAGAGTGAAATTGATAAAATCAGTTTCAGAACTTGTGTTTTTTTTTAAGAAAGCTAAATAATATATTTACACTAAATAAAGATGTTATTGTTGGTTCTAGAGATGTTCTTTGACCCTCAAGTGCCCATGCAAACATAAAAATGATGTCCTTGGTCCCTTTCCAGCAGGATGAGCCCTTTCAGTTTTTTTTTTTTTCCCAGTATTGGGGAATAGATTTCACTGTGTCTTCCAAACACTGTCACCAATCCTTCATGATCAGTGATACAACTTGTTGAGACAGCTGACTAAGATTGAGGATAGTCTGTGATCAGCAAGCAGAATTTTCTTGGGCCATCAATAAGTGACACATTTAAGGATTAAATCAGCAAACATGTACTCATTAACACTGTGGTGTTTCAAATTGAGTCATTTAGTCCGGACAGGTCCCACAACACAGGGCTAGATGGAGAATTGATCTATGTAATACCTACATGGTATAAGCCTCTGGCCTATTCCGTGTCTATGACTATACTGTGTGACATGCAGTTGTCACACTAAGGACAGAGACTTATGTGGTATAAAAAATAGATTTAGACTTTGAGGGTGGAGCCAAGTTGGCAAAATAAAGAAATCACTCATCTGAGCTCTCTTCCAACATTCCCTTCCTAACAACTTTAAAATTAATGCCTCATAAAAGTCAGAAAAACCTGGAAAGACTTATGTGAACTGATGCTGAGTGAAGTGAGCAGAACCAGGAGAACACTGTACATAGTGCCAGCAACATAGTGTGATGACCAACTTAGATAGACTGGGCTCTTCTCAGCAATGCAAGGATCTAAGACATCTCCAAAGGTTTCACGATGAAAAATGCTATCCACATCCAGAGAAAGAACTATGGAGTTTGAATGCAGATCAAAGCATACTATTTTCTTTTTTTTTCTTTCTTGTGGTTTTTCTCTTGTTCTGATTCTTCTTTCATAACATGACTAATGTGGAAATATGTTTAATATGATTGTACATGTATAGCCTATATCGGATTGCATGCTGTCTTGTGGGGAAAGGAGTGGAAGGAGGGGGAAATTTAGAACTAAAAATCTTATAAAAATGAATGCTGAAAACTAAAAATAAATAAATAAATTTTATATAAAATAAAATGAATGCCTCAAATCAAATTCTGGAGCAGGCAGAGCCATCAAAATGTAAGAGTGAGATATTCTTCCAGCCCAAGACAACGTAGGAGGTTGGGAAAAGAAAAGTGTGACATGGAGGTAGAGGCTGGCCTGAAGCTCATGTGGATGAATCACCAGTTGTAGAACCAAGTGGTGGCAACAGAAGCAGCAGCAACTTCAGGAGTTCTCAAGCCAGAGATGGCAACTGGTCAGAAAGAGATTACAAGGGACCCCTGTGCTAGCACAGGATTCAGGATGAGACACTGGTAACTCCAGTGCCTACACCCATTTCTGGGTGATAGTTCAAGAGTGCAAAGGAGCACTTTCAGCCTAGAGGGAGCAGAAGCCCTGAGGGGCAGTATTGCTTTTGGTCACTAGGGATCAGAGATCCTAAGGAGCTAAAAACATTTGAACTAGTAAAGGAGAATGGTCATTTAAAAATGAAAATAAAAATTATGAAGGCAAGGATGATTATGTTTTATTGCCCAGAAAGTAATTCAGAATTCACAGAAGCTTCTTTGAAAAAAGAACAACATATTCTTCAATAAATACAAATGATGTCCCTGCTTTGGAACTATCAGATAATTCCCTAAGTTAATTCCATAAATATTTAATATCTACCCATATACTGAACACTGTATTATAAACTCTGACAACCCAAAATGTAGAACATTCATTTCTTGCACTTGATAAGATCAACATGTAATAAACAACTCGATATGAGAAGTGAACTTAAGCCAATAGTCTACAAAATATTATAAATGCTGCTGATTGTAAAGCAGAGCAAAGGAATGACCTGTGTGAATCAGAGTCAATGAGGGAAGACTTTACAGGGAAGAGATTCGAAAAGGGTTTTAAAGAAAGTGATGGACATTCTTTGAGAGAGATGTGAGAGAGGGGATTTGGGCCCACAATGGTATTGTTTTTTCACTGTGATTCAGTCAGACTGATTAGAACATATTTGTGCTTTGGAGCCTTTCCCTTCTCGGCATGCACACCCAATTATACAAATGTAGCCAGAAGATCCATTGATCTTTGAATACTGGGCAAGATTATCAAATTTGCCCACATAGCTAACTAGCTTTATAAGGCTCTATATGTTATTTTTGTATCTGAGGACAAGAAAATGGCATCCTTATTTTTTTTGTTACTGTTTGCCAGCATTATATAACTATAAGGGGTTCATAATTACTGACATATCAGTATCGTTCAAATTTGAGAGGGAAATGAGCAGTGTAACCAGCTTTGATTATAACATTGCGAATGAGGAATATATTTTCAGTCTACAAATAATACTTTTGTTTATATTTTCAGTTCAAGGTAGATGTTTGCTAACATTATTGAGTCTTCATTTTTACCCCTTGATTCCCAAGGAATAACATATACTGTTGTCCAAGGGTTTCGTAGAAAGTAATGTAATAATTGGAAGCAGGCTAAAAGACATAACAGTTTTTACATTTGATATTTGTTGAGATAAATTACATCGAGCCCTTTCATCGCTCCTCTTTGCTCTGCACTAGCTGCTGTTCTGCCAAAGGCCCTTTCTAAAGTGGTGATGATGTATTTTATTGCTTCTTCGGGTGCACACTTAGACAATTATTCTGTCTGCAAATGTGATTATCTATACCTGGATAAATAAGTAAAGGAGTTTGTTTTCCACAGTAACTTGGGCACTGCAATTGTGGAATCATGATTTTTAGGTAGATAATTTGAATTCTGAATTTCTTGAGGAAAATTCATGAATGTAAAATGACCTGTGGCTCTGGTTTGGGTGAGAGAAGGTTAATTTGGCTTTGCTGACTTTTTTTATATGTCTATTTGCATGAAACTAACTTGCTGTAGTGGGCCAGGCCTGACATAGGTCAGTCCAGTAGTTCAAATTCAGGATTGGAATGATATGAGATGCTTGAGGCACATCAACAGTTAACAAAGTAAGATTTCCTTTGTTCATAGCATGGAAAAGATACTAAGGATAGGGTACTTGGCTAAGGTAAATGTAGCCCCACCACTACATTAATTTCATACGCCTCTTGTCACCTTCTCAGCTAGACTCCTTGTGAAAGCTGTGTGCGTGAGATGCTTCCACTTCCTTGCCTCTTGCTTTCTTCTAAACACAGAAGTGAAGACACTTCTGAACTCATCAGTAAACTGAAATTGGCCTTCCCAAAGTTACCAATGATCCCTTCATTGCCTAATCTAATGGTCTTTCTCAGTCCTGCTTCTTGGCTTCTCTGCAGCATTTGAGACCATTAATTACCTTCCTTCTGAGTGCTCTCCTTGCTAGGTTTTTGGGACACTGATCTTTCCTAGTTTTTCCCAATCTGTCTGCTCCTTCTCAGTAACCTTTGCTGGTTCTTCATTTGTATTATACCCCTTCACTGGCCTGGTAGGCATCTGCCCTTATTTCAGAGCTCATCTTTATTTCAGATATTTCCAGGGCAGGTTGGGACTACAATTCCCAAAATTCATATCTGGGTTTCAGAGCTTTCCATGCCTGCAGGGAAATAAATTTGAATACCCAATTATCCTTTCCCAAAACTTCATATATTTTGAGCAGTGTTTTCTATCAGTATCATTTGTGCCCAAGTAAATCAGCCGAAGTGAATAATGGTCATCTGGGCTGAAAAATCTTGGGAGTTCACTATTGTGTCGTTAATACATACTCGGGGACGACAGTAGATTTCTCTAGAGTTATTGTGGTCAGCCAGTAGCTGCCTCAGTCTCCTCATCACCAATTTCCTATTGGAGATTTTCAATTAGATTCCTAGGAATATCTTAATCTTAATGTGTTTAAAACTGACCTCATCTTTCCCACTAAACCCTCCCCTCTTCCAAACTTTCCTATTTTTTTTTTTTAATTTTGAGTTCCAAATTTTTCCCTCCCTCCCACCCCTCCCCAACTCAGTGAGAAGGCAAACAATGTATCAATTACACATATAAATCATGCAAAATATATTTATTTCCATATTAGTCATATTTCAAAAAACCCCAAGAAAATAAAGTGAGAAAATTATACTTCAATTTGCACTCAGAGTTCATCAGTTCTCTTTCTGGAGGTGGATAGCACTTTTTATCATGAGTCCTTCTGAATTGTCTTGAATCATTGTCTTGGTCAGAGTAGTCTTTCACAGTTGATTGTCATACAGTATTGCTGTTACTGTGTACAATCTTCTCCTGGTTCTTCGCACTTCACTTTGTATCAGTTCACATAAGTCTTTCCACTTTTTTTCTGAAACTGTTCTGCTCATCATTTCTTATAGTACAGTAGTATTCCATCACAATCTTATACCACAATGTGTTCAGCCATTCCTCAATTGATGGGCATCCCCTTGATTTCCAATTTTTTGCCACCACAAAAAGAGCTGCCACAAAGATTTATGTACATATAGATCCTTTTCCTTTTTCTTTGATATCTTTGCAATACAGACCTAGTAGTGGTATTGCTGGATCAAAGAGTATGCACAGATTTTAGTCCAAACTTCCTTATTTCTTTCAAAGGTGTACCATCCTCTATCCTACCAGATTTGTAATTTTGGCATTATCCTAGATTCTTTATTCTTCCTTGCCCCAGATATCCAAGCACTTGCTAAATCTTAAAATGTGTGATTTCACAATATCTCTCACATGTGATGCTTTCTTCCCACTTAGTTTAGGCCCTCATCACCTTTCACTTAAATTATTGTAATTGATCCTAATTGGTCTTCCTGCCTCAGGTCTCTGACTACTCCAACCTTTGTACTTGTATCCTGAATATTCAGAACTGTGCTTGGCACATAGTAGGTGCTTAATAAATACTTGTCTATTAATTAATCAATGGATACATGTCCTGGAAGGACAACAGATGGTTTCTACTGCTATCTGGTCAACTAGTAGCTGGATTAGTGCTCCACATCAAGAAGCCACAAGCTCCCATTACTTGGCTCTTCTTTGCCAGGTCTCTCTTGGTTGAGCTCTCACCTGATTCATTCAGGTGAATCATCTATGATTCTACATCATTCTTTACTGGAGCCACAAGTAGCTACTACCCTCCGAGAGAGGTCAGGTCTTTCTTCTTGAGGTAAAGCTTCACTCAAGTAGTGGTTAGAACCATATTTTGATCATCATTCTCTTGCTATGCTGCTTAATGTATGAAGGGAATTAATGCACTTCCATTGTGTGTGTTTGCAGGATATTAACCTGTCAAAACTCCAACCTTCACCTTTATGGAAATGTAAAATCAGATTACCACCATTGCTAACCAAATGAGAAATGAGCAATATCACATATAAACTTACTGATAGTCAAATAAAAAGCTCAATTTGCAAACCTTGTTTTCCAGTTGTCAGCATGCCAAAGAGATTGAGAATTTGGTTTGCTGCATTTTCTAGGAACAATCCTCTTTTGAATTTCTGGTAGTCATATAGAAAGAAGGAATGAGTGGGGGTGGAGGCGGGAAAGTTAAACAAAAATCATTACTTCTCTCTGGGAAAGTGGCCAGGTAGAATTTAATAGAAGAAGGAAATACCAAATCATTTTGCTGTTGTTCAGTCATTCATTCCTGTCTGACTCTTCATGGCCTTGTGGACCATAGCACCCCAGTATTGTCCATGGGATTTTATTGGTAAATATAGTAGAATTGTTTGCCCTTTCCTTCTTAATGGATTAAGGCAAATGGGGTTAAGTGACTTGCCCAAGGTCACACAACTAGTAAGTGTCTGAGGCCAGATTTGAAATCAGGTCTTCCTAATTTCAGGCCCTGTATCCACTGCAGCATCACCTAGCTGCCTCTTTTATTAGCAGTATTTATTTTCCTTATGCCTATACCCTTCTGACCTAGTTAGAAGAAGTCTCCCATCACACTCACCTGTTTTCTCTTTTTGGTACCTAAAAAATATAGTTCACCTTATTTAAGCATCTTAATCCTGATTCCACTTTGACCTTAGAAATATATTGAAACAGTCTAAATGTGTTCCTTTTATAAATAATAATCACATAGGTGATATTTAAGATCTTAAAACTATTTCTGATCAAGTTTCTGTACATACAGAAATGTGTAATGAGATGTAGAAAAGTTCATCACCAGTAGGATGGCCTTTTAGTGATGAATTCTTTACCTAAATTCTCCTGCTTCAACTGCCAATTTCATGTATCTGGATGGTCTTTAGTCTGGTATGATTCCCTTCTACATCAGCAGTAACAGTAACAGTATCAGGGTGGTTCCCATGGAGAATCAAGTGATGGAGTTGGCAGAGTTGTTTTTATCACACATCTCAATATACATAATTCCATGGCTCATTTGGTCATTTCATATTGTAGTGCTTGAGATAATCATATACAAAATGACAATCATAAAATGATTTGCTCTAACAAATGCTCTCTAACATTTGTTGCAGAAGATGAGAAAGTAGAGAATTTCTACAAAGAATTCAGTAAGACCCACCTAATTAAATCAAGATGCATTGTAATAAACAGTGCAAATGTGGACATAATAGAGAAAAACATGTTGGAGCAACATGGTTCAGGAATAAGATACAAGAAAGAACAAAAGCTTATAGACTACATGGAAGACACACACACACACACACATACACATATATAATGAATACTTTCTTTGAGAACAAAATATGGAGGCACTCAACAGAATGATCACAAAAAAAAAAAAAGACCTTTATTATATTTTAACAGTTAGAAAATGACTAGTTACTGACATGGGATTTATTTCCAAATCAGCTGTCTTTGTACAGGCAGGCTACTGACTTGTTAGAGCAAGAATAGAAATCAATACCAAATTAGAAGAAAGAATAAAAAGAAAAAATGAGGCAACTTCTACCTCATTTATTTGAAAAATAGGACATAGATTAGGGAACAGATGTTGACAAAGACTATCACTATATCCTACGCAAGCTTAAAAATGTAAATTAATTGCCATCATAATGCCAAAAAAAAAGCCTAAAACTCACCTTAGGCAGCAAATACTTGGTCTCCTTGCCAACCAGAGCGATACTGAAGCCAAGAGAAATACTGGTTTAGAAATTAAACTAGTTTATAGGAACTTATAATAAGGATGGTAGAAGAGAAATATTACCTTATAAAATAGTAAGAAGCAATGGGGAGGAAAGGGGAGAAGCTTATAACAACTTTGGTGAAACCCAATCATTCGAGGCCATTTTAGTGTTGTTAGAACAACAAACAAAAAATACAAAATATCTGTAAAGATTTCTATAAAGAAACTCTATCATAGTTTTTTTTTTCCATTACTGAGGGTAGAGTTATCTCTATAATCATAGTTCATGATCAGTAAATGGAAATGACACTAAGGAAAACAAAGGCCAGAAGAGATGGGGTAGATTAAATATAAACAGGTGGTTCCTGCTAGAAACAATGCAATGTTGAGGGCATTGAGTGTCACTTAAGGAATGGGAGTGAGTCCTATATATTATTTTATATTAACATATATTCCCAATTTTCCTAACATGTAGTATACATATATGTGTGTGTGTGTGTATGTGTACGTATGTATGTGTATGTATTCATAATACTCCTAACTTCCAGTATGTCTTCCATAATATTAGTGGGTCAAGTAGATATAATCAGTTACTTTTCTGTGAGTTATTGTTTACTGCCCAAGTCTTGATTCTAGTCATGCTGCCACTGATCATGGCATTGCCCTTTGTGTTCCAGGCAAACCTTTTAAGCTTCTCTGACAAAGTATCACAGGAAAGGTTGTTTTAATTTAAAACAAGTTTAATTAAGACTCAAACTAGGAGAATCCCATAGGCCGGCACAGACTCCTCCTAATATGAAATGCAATTATTGGGATATCATGGGATTCAGGACCATGCAAGTGGACAGATCATCTGTCAGAAAATATGGCACACCATATAACTAATGACTAAAGAGAAGAATGAAAAAATGGTAAAAGATCTAAGAAGGAAGAATTCCCTGGAAACTTAAGCCCTCTTTATAATAAATACATGCCAATCAAAAGGGGAATATTTGATAGATGCACTGGAAATCCATGCTTTATTTAAAAAAATCATGGTAACCACCTGAATAATGTGGTAAGATCATAACAAATGTGAAGCAATAATACAGGACCCATTGCTTCTGTTCTACCCCCTTCAAGGCATAGACTCCAGCAAAGCCCTGGTTTTCTTTTCTACTGGTAAGGGGGGGTTGGGTAGTAAAATAACAGCAGCAACAATAACAACAACCAGACACCTCTCTTGAGGCCAGTTTTGTAGGGGCAACCAGATTCTCTGGCCTCCAGGTAGAGAGTCTCCCTCTGGAAGTTTAGGTCACTCATACCTCTGTTCTGAGATTGAAACTCATTGCACATGTAGGCAATACAATTATCTTCTTCACTCTTCAGTACTACAGTGTGGATCATCCTTGTCTAGTATGTGCAAGGGTATTTTCTACCTCATGGAATGGACCATATGGAATAGCTTATTCCATCTCATCAATCCTTCAAACCTTTTAGCATGTGTTTGCTTTTCTGAGGCCACGACCCCGGCTCTTTTGTGTTCTAGGCACTACCCCTTTCCTCTCCCAGGCTCTCCCTTGAAGTACAGCCTAGACCAGTATATTTCTGCAGGATCAGAAGGAGCATTTCCAACCCACCTTTTGTAGTTGTTTGACCTTGATTCTTTTCTGAACATAAAAGTCTTATTCTCTGCAGAACTGCTGGCAGGATGAGAAACTATCAGTCAATTTTACAGATGCTACAAACACTTCAATTCACTACAAAGTTAACAGTATCATAGTAAATCTCACATTATGGCCTCTATTTCCAAATAATTGACTTAGGAACAAGGATTATTTAGGCCCATTTCTTGAATGCAATTGGATTGGTTGGTTAGCAGACCAGGCCATGGTATTAGGAACAGGCCTAGTGACATCACAACAAATGCCATTTTTAAAGCTCAGGAACAATATAATGGTATATTTAAGCCTAGGTCTGAAGTATATAAAGGGGAATATAACATCCCAGGTAAGACTTGTGCCCTTTTCTTATGCTGTCTACATAAGAAAGGTGATTTTAAATTTTAAAAACATTTTATGACAGAGGGCACTCTTGCTACTGGCATCTGCAGCCACTGAATTGTTTTTGAGTATATCTCTCTCTCCTTTCCCACCTACTCCACACAAACCATGCTTGGTTATCTGTATATGCATTATGACAAGTATTTAATATAGAATTGTCTCCCATGAATATTAAGACTACTCTCGGATTTCCTCCCTTCAATACTCAAATGACGTTTCTTTGAAAAATGAAAATTAAATTAGTATTGGCCTACATAAAACAATTAGGGGAAAAAATTTCTGTTGCAGGAAAAAAAAACATCACGTACATTTTAATGTAAAATTACTTTTGGATTATCAGGTCTTTGAATTTGTGTATATGATTAGATCTAGATCTGGTATATTATTGAGAAGAAAGGCATCAGGCCTTATGCTTGAAAGATTAATATTTAGGAATTTTAAAGAGTAAAAACAATGAATAAAAATATTTCTTTAAATGTAGCATCCAGCTTTCTGTGATGTAAATATTAACTGGCCAGTCTCAATATTAGCAACAATATTGATTCATAGTATGCTATATGTAACATACATGTGCCCCTGTAACCTGTATAAAATAAACCTAGCACTTGAGTTCTGGAAAGATTCAGAGAACTTCTGACTTTTTACATGTTTATAGCATCAAATAAACAGGGTCTTCAAGAGGGAAGGGGATTCTCTAGGGTGAACTGGGGTAAGATATCTGGGTGGAAAGAGCAGTACTGAATGAAAATGCATAGTTGGATGAGCTGGTGAAGTAGGCTGTTGGATTTCAGGGAGTTGGACTGCATGTTTCCCTTCACTACCTAGTAAAAACATCCCAGGTGGCTCCACACAGAGAACATTTCTCCTTTTTGGAGAGCAGTGGATATCTACATTTTCAGAAGCAAGTGGAAAAAAAGATGACATGGATGGCTGATATTTAAGAAAAGGATGTTTGATCCTCATCCAGTACATTGGAGAAATTGTTTAAAACCATTTTATTCTTATGTTAAGATTAACCCCCAAGTGCTGCCACTGTCAGGATCTGCTTGAATAATCTGCCTAAGGGCTGCTTCAGTGTTTTCATCCAGCTTTTTGGAAGAAGTGGGGGGAGGGGGCGTGAAAAACGTTCAGGATGGCATTTGTGTCAGAGTGCTCTCCTTTCAGTCATGCTAGTGATGTTTCTTGCCCCTTTTTTTTTCTTCTTTTTTAAATCTTTCTATATAGCAAATTCGCTTTCCCTGTTGCACACCAAGGCTCTTGTTAATGAAAATTGATTTTTGTGCAAGTTACATAGGAGAGTCGTGTACTTCCCAGCATATAGTAAGTCATTTCTGAGTATAGCCTCAGAGAGAGAGATTCACATCTAGATGTGTGCATAGAATTACATGGAAATGCTAATGGAAGCTCGATGCTCCAAATGAGCACAGAACAGCTTCACTAGGCCTGGCTGTAATTCCCCAATGTCTCACTAGAGCTATTTTACTTACAGTCTTTTGTTGGGGGAAAGGAGGATTTTTTGAGTGAGAGGAGAGTGTTTGGGAATCATGCTAGGGTTGATACAAGAAAGGTCAGGTTTACTTGGCTATATTCCTAGCAAAACATCCTATAGATTAACTCCAAGACAGTCAGATATTAGCAAGCAAAAAAAAAAAAAACCATGAAGAGAATAAGAATAAATAATATCTGGCTGTTTTGACATCCTTGACATTATGTTGTTCTCATTGTTTTGACACCAAAAAGTAGATCAGATTTGCAGTGTTCATTACACCAATTAGCAGAAGCTTGTCTTAGTAACAAAATGTTCCATGTTTTATATACACATGCAAGACAAATATATCAAATATTCTGTGGCCAGCTCTACACATTTCCTTCAGTATAGTAATATATTGGGGATTTTTTCCTTTTTTGTTATTTTTTATTTTCTTGACTCTGTCATAAGCCACCAAAGGTCAATGGGAGACAAATTTTGCATAAGCCAATTATGAAATTGTTATATGATGATGAAAATGAGGAAGTAAAATATTCTTAAAATTGAATTTTGTGTCATTCAAGCCAGATACATATCATCACTGATCTTAGGTTCTTTACTTTGGAACCCATCCCATGGATTTGAAATGGTCTAAAGAACTAAGGCGTGAGAACAAGAAAATTCCCATTCACTCCAGTAGAATATTGACTGATTCAAACCATGCAAGTTTCTTCTCTTTCCCATTCTCTTTTTCTTCACTGCCCCTGCTTTAGGAAAATAAGCATACTTGGCTACATAACAACCCTTCATGTCCTATAAGACAGCTAGGCTTTCCATTTCTAGGCTAGATATACTGAATTTCTTCAACTGATCCTTATAAAACATGCTTCCTAGTCCCCTGATTACCCTGGTCACCTTCTTTCTGACCCTCTCCAGGTTACTAATAGTCAGCATTAGACTTTATACTCATCTCACTTTTAATTCAGATAACTTCACTGTCATTCAATGTATAAGTCTCTCTTTTGTCTACAAGGCTATTCTGAAGGACTTTTTCAAATGTTGTTGGTTTGGGTTTTTTTTTTTATCCAACTTGCTCTACTTTGGATTGTCCTCTCCACCAAATTTGCCCCCTTTAACCTTCAAAATATGATTCACAGTTACCTTTTTATAGGTAGTTTCTGATTAATCCAATCCAACTGGTCACTCTTTTATGCCATATTATTTTCCCATATTATTTTCTTTTTGACTCAGTTGTTGATTTTTAAACATTAACTTCATGTTTGTAAGTTGTGTGTCCCTGACAAAACTAGGGAGGATAAGAATTATTCAATCAAACAAACATTTATTAAGTGCCTGCTGTGTGCCAGCCTCTACTGGTCCAATCTCTCTGGTGACATGGTCAATGGATGGTGGGAGGTGGCAGTGAGGAGCACATCAAAACAGAAACAACTCTCTCCTCCACTTCCTTCAGGGATTTGGTTCCAATTGGAGTCCTCCAAACTCTAGCTCTCCCAACATTTAATGGGTTCACCTGTTTACTGGCTTGCTATCATTATGCATTGGCCAAGGGGAACATCTTATTCTTTTAGCTAGTCATAAGATGTTTCCTATGTGGCAGTCATCTGCCTTCATTCAATGATCGAAGTACTCATATTCTCAAATTGTTTGTTCACAGCTAGTTTATACTTTTTATTCATTTATTGATTCAACTTGTTTTTAGGGCCTCCTGTGATTAATTGAGGTAGGATTCTAACCTCCTTCCCTTATCCTGGAGGCTTGAATATATGCTAGTTCCACATATTCCCCCAGTGTCTAGATTTTACTATCTTGTCATACATACCAAAGAAGGGCATAAATTTAAGGATTAGCTAAGAGTCACTTAGAATAGATTGATTTTAATGGCTGGACAATATCTTCCTGTACACAGGAGTATTCCATTTGCGAAAAAAAGGGGAAAGATTGAGAATCTTTCAAGTCTAAGTAAAAGAACAGTTTTAGAAATGGATAGCTAATCTGGCTTCTATTAGTAGGAAGTCATTTCAAGAGGACAAGAGTGAACAACTGTAAGGGGAGAGGAGGATTTTAGGAAAGGCCTTACATAGGACATGGTACATAAACTGAACTGTGGAAGAACCTAGGGGATTTTATGTGGCAGAGGTGAGGAGGGACAGTGGTATGGGTATGTGTTACCCAGAATGGACATTCATTTTCATATACAGAAGCTACGTAGGCTTTAAACCACAGTGTGAACATACCACCATCCTCTTCATCATTGGTGTCATGCTTGATTCCTCACTCACATACCCACATGTGTACTCTAGTGCCATATCTTGGCATTTTTACCTCCACACTGTCTCTAGCAACTATACCCTTCTCTCCACTAACAGAACTACTACAATGACATCATCATCTCTTGCCTGTACTATTTCTCTGGCTTTTGATTGGTTTTCCTGCCTCTAATCTTTTCCTACTTTAATCCTTTTAATCCAGCCATCAAAATGACTTTCCTAAACTATAGGTCCTACTATGTCACTATCCTGCTTAATTAACTTCAGTGGATCCTTACTACTTCCTCTTTGTAATTAAAATTTCTTTACAACACAGTCCCGTCCCACCTCTCCAGTCTTCTTATACATTATTGTGCTACATGTACTCTACATGTACAGTTCAACCTAAATGGTGCTTTTGCTTTTTCTCAAATGGAATGCCATCTCCTGTATCTCCTGTCTCCATGCCTTTGTTCTGGCTGTCCCTCTTGCCTGGAACATACTCTCTCCTCACCTCTGCCTCTTGGAATTCCTAATTTCCTTCCAAATGTAACTCAAGCGCCACCTTCTACATGGAATCTTTCCTGGTCTCCCCAGCTTTTAGTGCCTTTCCCCTCAACATTACTTAATATAATGGGAGTTTAGTGTGTGCCTAGAGTACCTAAAATGTTATTATCCATATAGGAGGTACTGGGGACCTGTCTTTGGGAGACAGGAGGACTGATGCACATGTGGACATTCTGAGTTGGCCTACTGCATAGTTGGAAGCAGCTTCTTGACATTGGCTTCATAGCCAGAATTAGCTGCATCTTTAAAACTATCTGACTGGGCCCTCTTCTTACTTTCTGCAATTTATACAAATGCTTTTTTTTTGGAAATTTTGATAACAGATTTACATCTTACCTAATATCAATCAGTTGTTGCAAATTTATCAGAAAATGTTTCATTTTTTAAAATATTTTTATAAATTATCTTCAAAACCTACTAAAAGTTTTCATTTGAAAGATTTTTAAGCAGGGTTAGAAAATTCTGTTTCCAATTTGTTTAACATATGAGATAAAATATGAGAGTGTTTATAGGTGACACATCGTTTTCATGAACAAAAGCCTAGTTTTAAAAAGGTCTTCTAATTTGAGATGGCTTCATTATAGCATTACCTAACATCTCAAAACACAGTATACAATTAGGATGAGATTTGTCAATAATAATAGTGTATATAAATGCATATTACAAAGCTTGATCAGTTCTAATGATTCTTGGTTGATTTCTTGTCAGCTATGACTAGATTACCATTGCTTTTGCCTTCGAATGTGTGTGGTGGAGGGCATCTACCAAGAGCGGAAGTATGAGTGCCGCCATTTTATTCACAAGTGCTTACAGTATTCTTACCTTCATTTCATTGTATCTATGGAGGAATCTTTTGAAGCCCCTTGCTTATTTTGTAAGAGTTAGTTTTGGTAAAACTAGACCATATAAATCCTCTTAGCCAGGCACAATAAACTTGAATATGGTCTCTATGACCATAAAAAGTGAATGAATGAGTGAATGTTGTGGAACTCCTCTGCTCCCTCATGATATCTCACAGGATACATAAGCAATTGACATATGGATCAAATAAGCATGTCAGTGTCAATCCATATATTAAGTATTAGTAAAGCTTATTTAAAAAAAATGAACTGTCAATACAAATAGGACTATAGCATTATAGACTTCAATTTAGAAGGAGTCTGAGAAGCCACGTAGTCCAACTTCCTCATTTTACATGTAGCCAAGAGTATTCCTGCTCATTTCCCTGCAGGTAGAGAAAAGCTTAGAAACCTGGCTAAATGGACTTTTGGGAATTATAGTCTAAGAGAATTGTGTAAGTCACCATAGATTAGAAGGTACTGATCATTGTGAGAATTCAGAGAGAAGTTCAGCAATGGAAGCTTGGTTGTATTCCCAAAGAGCCAGGAGAAAAGGCAATGAGATGGCAGGCAGGCTATGGACTGGGGTGGGAGTGGGGGTGGGGAGAGAGTGAGAGGTACAGAGGGATATACAAGCATGGGAGGGGGAGAGGGAGTAGGAAGAGGAGGAAGAGAGAGAGGGCTGAATATGAATTATTCAGGTACATTGCTTAGGACTACGACTCATTTGTTGAGGTAGTTTAAGTTTCTTCCCAGCTTACTGCCTCTCGCTTCAAATTCCGAAGAATGGATGGAATATAATAGTAAAGTGTTTAATTCCCCTTCTCTGTACCCCTTCACCCCTGCAGATTGCAGGTATTTTACTATAAGACTTTTCTCTTTTTTAAAGTTGTTCTTAATTTCTAATTTTCTGTAGTGCTTTAGAAGCTATTCCCCCTTCTACCTAGTCAACTAGGTAGCACAGTGGACAGAGCTCAGGAATTGGAATCAGGAAGATCTGAATTGAAATCCGGTCCCACAAATTTACTAGCTATGTAAGTCTGGATTTTTGTATGCCTCAATTTCCTCATTGGTAAAATGGAGATAATAGTAGCATCTACCTCCCAGGCTTATTGTAAGGATAACATGAGGTATTATTTATGAAATTCTTAGTACTGTGTCTGGCACATAATAGTTCCTTAATAAATGCTTATTCCCTTCCTCTTCTTCTCCCCAACCCCCATTTAAATTTATGACCAGTCATAACTGCTGTGTGACCTGTGTTTGTTTTTAATTGTGGAGAGGCTGCAACAGTAAGACTCAGTAATAGTATGCACGTAGGAAACTAGACAGGGGTCAAACTGTAGTCAAAACTCTAGTTCTGTTCTCCACCACCCCCCACCCCAAACTGGGGGCTCAGTCAAAAGGAAGAATTGCCATGATTCATGATTCATAAATGTTTGTACAAAGCCTCCAAAAAAGGTAAAGTACAATTGGAGTTTCCCTCAGCTCCTCAGGCCAGAATGAGCTAGTAAACTGTTAGTTGTCTGGTTAAGGGTGTGTGGGAACAGGTGAACTCCCCCATTACTTTCTCCCCCAGTATTTTCTCCTTGAACTTGCCCGGTAGAGCAAGGGACCAAGGGAGAGTCACTGTTTGGAAGGCTAAGGGAGGAGTTGGGAAGAGAGAGAGGTAGGGACCAAATTACAAAAGTGGAGGCCAGACAAAGGCATGAGTGCTTGTTTTGTTTTTGCTTTCCAAACCTGCATATCCAGACAGGCAAGACTACCTGCTGGTTATATATAAAGAGGGCAACTGAGGCCCATAGAAGTGAAGGGACTTGCCTAAGGCCACACAGGTGACAAGTAGTGGAGTTGGTGTTTGAGCCTAAGTCTTCAAACATCAAATTCGGAACCTTTCAATTGTACCATGCCACCTCAGTATAATTTCTCATATATTTTCTTCCTGAACCTAATGCATCATCTTGCCCATCTCACTTTGGAGACCACTGTCACGTTCAATCAATTGCTAAGTAATGTCGATTCCCATTCTTCTCTTCACTTCCTTAAATACAGGTCTTACCATGTTGATCCGCTACCCAAAATTCTTCAGTGGTTCCCTGTTGCATCTTCAAATACCTTCATACAGAGCATACCCCACACGTGGAATGCCCTTCCTCCTTATGGTTGACTTTCCTTAAAAGCTCAGCCCAAGTGATCCTGCTTTTGAGAAGCCTTTTCTGATCTCTGTTGATTGAATTTTTCTTTCCTTCCTGAAGTATTCTTGTAGGGCTTTGATTTCTCCTTCACCATCTTCCCTTTATACCTTGTATTATACCATTGATGGGTATGATGTAATTCCATTCTACCCTCCTCCCAAACCTTTGATTTTTAAGCTCCTAGAAGGAAGAAACATATGATTTTTTGCTTCATATTCCTAGCACAAGTTCAGATACACGTGGTCCAGACTTGTGATATCATCTTTATTGGGGAATTATTGATGTGGAGACTTCCTTCCATGATACAGTTTGGCAACTCATCTGTAACTTAAAGTCTTAAAAAGTTGCGTTGGGCACTGAGAAGTTCCCTGATTTTCCCATGGTCACACAGCTACTGTAGTAAATGTTAGAGGCATAACTCATATGCGGGTTTTTTAGATTTCAAGACCTGCCCTCTATCCACTATACTATATTACCTCTCACCTTACATATGTTGATGGAAAGTGTTTAATACATACCTGTTGAGTCATTTTTTTATTGTTGCTGACCTTCCATTTTACATTCTCCTTTCCACAGAATCCTTCCTTTATATAGTCTTACCTATTCTATTCTGCTTCATGTACCCTGTTCTTTCTCTTCTCCACACAAAGATTATACTGGTAAATGAAGAGGACCTAAATTATAAAATGTACATTTGAAAAAATGGTCATCATCTTTGCAAACTGTCCACTGCAATAGGGAAATACAGTCACATTGTGTGGATTAGACTATAAGCTCCTTGAGAATAGGAACTCACTTAAATTCTGTATAAGTTTATCAAAATACTCATTATAGAAGTAGAGCCTAGGGAGAAGTCAGTACACTTGTTACAGGCTAACAATTATTCCCTACATTTTAAGTACAAATTTTAATATTCTCTTTCAATCACACTTTTTTTCCTCATCCTAACAAGTCTATTTCATTGTTGCCAGTTTGATCTTGTCTTTCCCATGTAGATAAGGAGCTCGTTGTCCCTGAGACTGTTCACTGATGTCTGTATTCTGATTGGGATTTTGCTTGGAAATTTGCTGAGCTCGTAAAGTGTGGATGTTTTCTTTAAGACTCACTGCAGGGTTTGGGGGGGGGATGTTTAGTTGTTGGTGTGTGACAAAGAAGGTGGCTCTAAAACAAGTTTGACTTTCCACTATACTGCACTCCTCACAGCTGGCCCTGCAAAGAATTGGAAGATTTTCTTCAAGCTTAGTGTGTCCTCATGTTGGTAGTTAGATGACGCATTAAAGGAAAACTGACTCCTCATCTCAGTTGAATGTCATCTTTTGGAGGAGTGTCCCTGATTTAACCCACAAATCAGAACTCTCATTCCATCAGGAGATCTTGCTAGGCTTTGGGATCTGCAGACAGACTCCTCATTTCAGCCTTTTGACCTCAATGCTGCCTTCCAGCTTCTAGATGTTTGGCTCAGTGGTCTATGGAGCTTCATGCTCTCTTGCTCATAACTTTTTACAGATTTTTCTTTTTCCTGAACAAAGCAATAATAAGAATAGTTCTGGGATTTTTGCCAGGCATTGCTTCCAACTTCCACATAAATCAGAAAATATTTTTACCTTTGTTATATCCTATGCCTCAGTATTCCTCTGAACACAGATTGCATTTTTGGATGTCCGCAGGGCACTTAAAGCTTACTTTCACAGACTAAGGACATTTGGAAAGCAGACTTACTGCTCACTGTGAATAAAAGTGGTACCTACACTCCAAGATCACTGGAGAAAGAGGTTGTTTAAAGACTTCCTAAGCCAGCAGGTAGGGGCCTCCTTTTTATGCCTCTTCATAGAAGAACCAGGACAAGGCAAAAGTTTTGCTTAGAAATTGTCAAACACTGAGTCTTCCCTTCCTTTTTTATGAGTTTTTCTTTTCTTCTTTATTTTTTAGGATGAAAAAATTGATCTTCCAAACTGGCATTTTTCAACTCACAATATAATGCTTTTAAAAAAATCCCTCTGGTCCTAAATGACCTAACAATTCCAATTTCTTCTTACCTTCCTGTAACTCATAATTCTGCCATCTGTCATATGGGCTTGCAATATAGGTGTGTGGATCAGGGAAGAATGAAAACTGAAAGCTACTTATAAAATCTCTCCAATAAGTCTAGAGATTATCCCTATCTATCATTGTGTTGAGTGTAATCAGCAGGGACCTTGAAAGCAATTCTTTCATTTGCACTTTGGAGAACAGGAGCCTGAACATAGAGGTATTCTCACCTTGGGCAAATAAGTTCAGGGTGAAGATTATGAAGATGAGTTGGGATGTCTGGTCATGTGACATTCAATCACCTCAAAATGTAGTGGCCCTAAGAAAAATTGTGAAGTAGACCCTTCCTCACAAGTAATCCCTGTCCCATCTATTGCACCCCTCCTTCCACATGTCCAGTGCTTTCATGCTGCCTAGTTCTCTCACCTGATGGACATTTTTCCAAGAATTCCCATCTATCCAATTTTTTTTTTTTAAAATCTCTTTTTGATATGCACAAGTGAGACCTTGAAAATGAAGCCTTTCTTGAGAAAGTAAGGAATGTATCCCTGTCTTCAGTTCCTCCACTTGGGTGAGTCAGGGTGAGTTTGCTGTTTGCACACTGATTGAGAATTTGACTTATTTATGGTTTGGTCTGCACTTTTTAAGGTGAGTGAACAGGCCATTGTAAAGCTCTGTAAGTGGTGCATAATTCAGCAGCTCATTCTTTTTCTATTTGGGGAGTTATTGTCTATTTAGAATGGCCTTAGGATTTGAGCTATATTTTTAAAAAATAATAACACTTTGAAAATTTAATAATAACTAATACAAAAGTCTGGCATTACACAGATTGTATCACATTGCTGTTCAAAAGGAATTATATTTCATAGAAGGGGAAAAAAGCTACTTAATGGAATCTTTTGTCATCTGAAACAATATTTTGTATACCTGCTAAGTAATTCTTCTTCTACCTCTAAAATTAATGCACAGGAACCTGTATAATTTATTTTCTTCCCAGAACCAATTGTGTTTAATCTTCTCTGGATTCTTTATTCTCCAAAAAAAAAATGATCATATTTAAAATAAAAATAATTCCTCTGAAATCTGTTTGACAAATTTGGGAACCCAGAAGCATAGAATAGATAAACCTCCCTCTTTCAATATGATTTGTCATATACATAAAATTTGACCTGAAACTGGACTCCTCTATGCTCAGTTATTCATTGTCCTTGTCCTGAGGGTACAAATACCTAATAATGTAATTATCCATATTCAAGTTTCTATCTCATACTATATTCCCGAAAAGTATATCCACCCTCCAAATTTGCTAATTACCTGTTCCTATCCCACTTCCATACAAGCCCATGTACATGAATCCCTTCTACCCAGTTGACATCTACTGCAGTACTCCTTCCCCCTCCCCCTGCCCAGTTAGTAGTATCTTCTCCTGCAAGGTTACCTTGTGGTTGCTTCGTATGTCTTGTATATACCTATACATGTACATATTTTCCCCAGTAGAATATAATAAGTTCGTTGAGGGCAGGAACTGATTTATTTTTGACAGAGTCCCCAGGATCCAGCACAGCACAGTGCCTGGCACATAATGGGTACTTAATGTTTATTGAATGGATTGTACCTGTCCCGCACCCAGGCTCATAAAATTGACTCTGCCAGTACTCAAAATGAATTTATTTTGATTCCTTGGATTTTAAAAGGCATCATGATACTCTTACATTGTTGGTAATTAATTCTAATTATTCTGGTACTAATTATTATTTTATTTTATTGATATCTTTTGGGGTTTTTAAATCACCAACTTTTCTCCAGTCTTCCTCCCATTCTCTTCTCTCAAAGAACCACCTCCTGTAGCAAATAGTATTTTAAAGAAAAGAAGAGAAAAAAATCGGTAATACTGATCATTGAAAAAGTTTGAAAATATATGCAATGTACCATACCTCTGGTCCTTCCACCGGTGCAAAGACATGTCTTCTTATAGCTCATCTTTGGAACCTTGCTTGTTCATAATTTTGTAACACCTTTAATTGTCTTATGGTTTTTTATTTCCATTTGCTGTTATCCTCACTACTTCTCTAGATTTGAGATAAAAACTTGGGACTTGCATATTTATTTCAGAATCTTTTCAGTTTTATGTAACCAGAGTTATGTATTTCATATTTCGTAATTGTCTTTATCCCTAGTTGAATGAAACAACATCTCTATGAAGTGGCTAAATTGTTCGTTTCCTTTTTACAAAATTATTCTTTTACTATGATTATACCCAAAGAGGAAAAAGACCATTTTATGGAGAACTCATACAGGGTAAGCATTTACATGGTGGTCAGAAGAAGTGATACAAGGACACTCTCAAGGCCTCTCTTAAGAACTTTGGAATTGATTATGTGCCATGGGAGACACTGGCTCAGCAAGTGAGACAACTGCTCAGCACGGCATGCCTACATCAGAGAAGGTGATGTGCTGTATGAGCAAAGTAGAGTTGAAGTAGCTCAAAAGGAATGTGAGATGCACACATTTAGATAATCCACCCCACATGTTCACATGGACTATTTGTGCCTGACCTGTGGTAGAACATTCTGAGCTCATATTGGTCTGATCCCTGTAACTTGACTCTAGCATTGTGATGTAGTTTTGGTCCTCTTGGAGAGCAAAGGACAACATTCAACCAATCAACTCTAAAGAGGCCAAAAGAGTTCTCATATTACCAAAATATTCATAGCAATACCTTTTTGATAGGAAAGTACTGGGAATGGCTAGACAAATTGTGGTATATAAATATAATGGAATATTACTGTGATGTTATCAATGGTGAATATGATGAATACAGAGAAGTCTGGAAAGATTTACGTGAACTGATGCCAAATGAAGTAAGCAGAATCAAGAAATAAACATACAAAATGGCAGCAACAATATAAATGAAAAGATCAACCAAAAACAATCAAAAGTGATTTTCGCAGTTTAAAAAGAAAATCAAGAATGACTCCAAAGAAGAGGTATGAAAAGACATCCTCTCTCTGTGCTTTTGTAGAGGTAGGAGGGCCACTGGTATAGTCCATTGCACAGCTTTTCAAACTTTGTCAACGTATTGACAATTTTTACTGATTTCTTTTCCATTTCTTTAAAACATTTTCGGTTTGGAATGTCTCTGGATATATGGGAGTGGGAGGTAAAGAGATACTGGGGAAAATTTTGGTGATATAAAAAAGAATTTTTAAAAAGAATACATCTATGTTTATAGTTGTAAAGGGTAAATAATCTGTTGCTCTTCCATTTTTATAGTGAGATCTTTAATATTAAGGTCACATATCATTTAAACTATATTATGAAATATTATATAAGGTGTTTTCTAAGCCTAATTTTTGCCAGGCTCTTTTCCAGCTTTCCATGCAATTTTTTTTTTATCAGATAGGAATTTCTTTCCTGTGTATATATTTTATTGGTTTCTCTAACACTGGATAACTGGGTTCCATTGTTTCTGATGCTCTTTTATTTTAGTCTACCATTTTATTATTTTTAACCAATACCAAATACTTTTGATGACTGTCACTTTTTAATATAGTCTCAGGTCCAGAAGTACTATTTTGCCTTTGTCCCTACCTCTTTTCATCATTTTCCCTTGTAGTCTATATATTTTATTTCTTCAAGTGAATTTTGTAATTGTTTTATTGGGTTCTGTAATGTATCCCTTTGACAATTTGGTATATCATTGAAGCCATAAATTAACTCTTCTAGTAATATCATTTTATTTTAAATGAATGAAGCATTTCTTAAGCATTTCGATTATGCAGAGGACTGTGCTAAACACTGAGGATACAAATAGAAAAACAAGACAGTTCCTGCTCTTAAAGAGCTTACATATGGAAGGTTCTAGCTGCAAGTCAGATGAAAGGTCCCATGGTCCTTAGGCTGCAGCAGCAAAGCTGATGGTAATGTCTCTTCTTTGATGTTATTTCCACTGATGAAATCATGTCAATTTCTGATGTTGAACTATTTGATAATATGAAAGACTTTGATGATAAGAGCTTTCTTTTCTGGATCTTCGATAGATGTGGCTATAGCTCCTATAGTAGCAATTTCATTGTGTGCTGAGGACTAGAAATATTTGGACTGGAATTATTACTATTCCAGAAGCTCTTGGGTTCAGGATCCTGGGCTGTTTCCATTGGGATCGCAGGGGAGGTGATGGTCACGATGGTGTTGGTGGCATGCCCTGTCTGCCACATGCTGCCTCTTGTCTCTCCATCAGGCAGGGTTCCATTATTGCTTCAGCCAGGTTGGACTTGCCTGCCCCTTGAGTGGAATTTGGTTTGTAGATGATGGAGGTAGCTGGCCTCTTCTGTGGAGCAGCCTCATCAGATGGGGGCTTTGAGAGCATAGGCTTGGAGAAGTCTCTCCCTCAGGGATCCCTACTGCCTCAGCTAGCCTGGCTTATCTAGCCTGTGAGTGGCAGTTGGTGGCAATGATGGGCCTCTTCTTCACAAGAGTTGCTTTAGCTGTGACGTAATGGCCGAGGCATGAGCACTGAATGTTCCTCTAGCTATTTAAGTTCTTTTTAAAATTTGTTAGAGGCACTCTGTAATCAAAACTATGCAAATATTTTGTGTGCTTTGATAGATTGATCCATAAGTATTTTTTACATTTTGTAGTTATTTGAAATAGGATTTCCCTTTCTATTATTTGCCTCTTAGATTTTATTATTCTTATCATTATAATAATAATATTTTTATTACAAATGCTGTTGATCCTTTAGTGTTTCTCTTTGTAGTCAGTGATGTTACTGAAACTTTGTCTCTTTTAATAATATCTTTGCTGTTGCCCAAGAAATTTCTAAGTAACCCATCATGTCATTAGTTAATGGGGCTAGTCTTATCTCCTCTTTACTTATCTTTTCACCTTTAACTTTTATACCTGCTATAAATCCATCTTGGTCATAACAAATGATATATTGGATACGTTGCTTTAATTTGTTTTACAAGATTTGATTTAGCATTTTTGAATCAGTATTCATTAATGATATTGGTTTACAGTCCTCCTGTGTTTTGTCAATCTCTGTTTTAGTATTAGAACTATGTTTGTCTCATCAAAGGAGTCTGGAAGAGTATTTTCTTAATTTTTAGAACGATTCTGGGTACTATTGGCATTATTTATTTATTTTCTTGCTTGTTTATTTATTTATTGGGTGAGGCAATCAGGTTAAGTGGTTTGCCTAGGGTCACACAGCTACAGATAGTAAGTATTAAGTGTCTGAGGCTGGATTTGAACTCAGGTCCTCCTGACTCCAAGGCCAGAGCTCTATTCACTGTGCCACCTAGCTGCCCCTATTATTTATTCTTTTAAGAGTTGGATAGAATTCTCCTATGACTAAATCAGGAGCCATTTTTTTTCATTAGTTGTCCCCTTATAACTAGTTCTATTTCCTTTTCTGAGACTGGATTATTTAAGATCTCTATTTAGTATTCTCTTAGTTTGGGAATTTTATATTTTTGAAGTATTATTCTATGTCTTCTTGGTTCTCACTTTTGTTAGCATGTAAATATGCATAGTAGGTTCTGATAATTATTTTTATGTCTTCTAATTTTGTTGTGATTTCATCTTGTTAGTTTACTATTGTGTTGCTTTGATTTCCTGCCCTCTTTTAAATTGGATTGACTAAAAATTTATCAATTTTATTGTACTTTTTAAAGATCAAATTTTAGTTTTATTTATATCTCTTATTTATAGATTTTTTGATTTCCAATTCATCAGTTTCTCTTCTCATTTTTAATACTTTCTCTTTTGTGCTTATTTTAGACTTATTTGTTGGCTTTCTAATTTTTAAAAATACAAATTTATTTCATTAATTCTCTTCTTCTCTTTTGTTAATTATGTTTGTTGGAATGTTACTTTTCCCCCCAAGGACTGCTTTAGGTTCTTCCCAGAAATTTTAGGTTTTTTGTCACTATTATTTTCTTTCTCATGGTTATTAATTGATCCTTTGATTTGCTCATTGCCTCATTCATTATTTGGAATTTCATTGTTAATTCTCCATTTGGGTCTGTGACTTTTGCTTGTACTCCCTAAACTTTTACTCTTTTTATTGCATTATAGTGTGTAAAGCATATGTTTACTATTTCTAGATTCTTATATTTGTTTGCAAAATCTCTGTCCCTTAATATATGATAATTCTTGTGGAAGTTCCATGTGGTGCTTAGAAATATTCCTATTCTTTAACATTTCCTTTTAGAAGTCTTTAAGCTCTCCTTCCTCTAGCCATTTGTGTCACTGCTTGCATTCTTTCCCCTCTCTAGTCAATCCTGTACATAACTGCCAAAATAATCTTCCCAAGACACAAGCCTGACTACATTCCTCACCTGCTCAAAAATCTTCAGTGGTTTCCTGTTTCTTTCAAGATTAAATGTAAACTCTTCTTTTTGGCATTTGAAGTTATTAACGATCTGGTTCCATCCTAATTTTCCTGCCTAATTTCCCATTTTTTCTCCTTTCATTCATTCTGCTTTCCAGAACAGGTAGCCATTCTCTGAATCTAGTATTTCATTTCTTATTTCTGTTTCTACCTACAGAGTGTCATCCATGCCTGGAATTCACTCTCTTCTCAATTCCATGCTTGTGAAATCTTGTCTTCCTTTAAGGTTCATAGCACATCCTGGGTCCTCTTTGAAGCCTTCAGTGATCCTTGATTCTCTTGTTCTCTGATACCCTCTGACTTCTTTTCCTCCTCAAATTATCTTCTCCGTTTTTTCTCTGTGTGTGTGTGTGTGTGTGTGTGTGTGCGTGTGTGTGCATGTGCATGCGTGCATACATGTTGTATCCTGCCAGTAGAATCTAGACTCTTTGAGGGTAGGGACTATTCCATTTTCTTTTCATGTTCTTAGAGCATATTATAGTTCTTTAAACATAATAAGTGCTGAATATTTTCTGAATTGAACTGAGTCAAGTAGTCAGTGGCCCCATTATGATCTGAAGAGTGAGAAAAACCTTGCAAAGAAATCGCTCATTAGTCCACTATAATGCCTTCTAGCTGCTTTAAGGCATTATGTTATTGTCAGAAGTAGCACATTCGGTCAGTGAGATAGTATATTAACAAAGATTAGTTCATCTGGATAGTTTTCGATCATCCTCTTTCACCTACTTGAGAGGCAGGACCTAAGAAAATAAAGGGAGTGTATATGAAGGGTGTAGAAAGAGATTCAGAGCTTGGACCAGGTGGTGTTTCTCTATGTAGGCTGTTGGCAGAAGGAAGGGACCAGGAGGTCTCTGATAACAACTTTGTCCATTTCCCAGTTTGGTAATGGGCTGTGACTGTTACAGTTTGGGTTCTTTGAGGTGTGTAGAATTCTTTAGCCTGCAGGATCACATTTGAAACCCATGCTATACAGCTGGAGCATCACGCTTGAATGTATTTAATCTTGAAGAATTAAAGTGTTTTCTTTTAGATTTGAAGGAACCAGATGGCACTCCATCATGTGCTCCCCTTTCTGCTCAGGGAGAAAGACTTTGTGACCTAATCTGTGTTTTCCATCTCTTATGCCCCCATGAGTTAGGCTTCACTTAAAGTAGTTAAAGGATGAAATATCAGCTTCAGTTTTGATTTTCTTTGCTTTCCCACCATAATGTCCCTTGAAATATACTTTTAGTATGTTAATTATCATTAAGATAACCAGCTAGATGTTAAAAATTAGAGCAGTATGGAATGAAAAGTCCTGATGTATGGTTATGTAGAGTATATTTATAACTCAGTCATCAAGATCCAAGTAATGAGGTGTTATTGAGCAAAACTAAATATTTTTTTTCTCTATTTCAGGTCTCATTTTATTTCCTTCCTTTTAGTGAAAAGCATCATTTGGTTCTGTTTTAGCTCTAATAAGGGTTAGATTATGCCCACATAAGCACTGTTCCTAGACAAGTCAAGCCTTTTAATGTTAGAATACTAGAAAATATCAGCTGCTTGTGGGGAGATTTCATGTAATGCTGGGTTACTTGAGTTTCCTTCTTTAAGGACAAAGAAAGACGACCTCTTTGCTTTTCTCATTCAGCCTTTTCAGTTGTCTGGCTTTTCAATGAATTGTACAAAGACACCAGAGGCATTTTTATCAAATTTGTACATGAGAAAGTGATAACAGAAATGGCATACCTGAAGATCTCAACAGGCTGGGATTGATGAACCAGAGCTAATGACAGGATATTTAATAAGGATAAAAGTAAATTCTTGCACATAAGTATAAAAATCAAGAGCTGAGAGGTTTTAATAAGTCGCAAACTCCACGTAAATGAAGTGTTTGTTATGGTGGGGAAGAAAGCTAATCTAAACTTGAGCTAAACTACTAGAAATATAGTATATAAAACCAGGAAGGTAATAATAGCTCTGGCCTCTGACAGTGATTAGATTTCATCTGCATTATTGTAATTTGATATTGGTTAAATTAGAATTCAAACTCATATCTGTGCTCTAGAAAATTGCCTGTTCCTATGCTTGTGTTTTGTTTTATTTAGTTTTGTTTTTACTTTGTAGCATTTTTACTAAATACCAAACTCTAGGTAGCTAAAGAATAAGGAAAGGTGTTTCATCCACACTTAGACTAAGAGAGCTAGGAGAATGATAATAGCCCCAGGGTCCTGGTGAGGTGATGAATGCCCAGAAGAATCCAATGGACTTGGAGTAGAGAGCAGCTGATGTCTTACTGGGAGTTTCCTTTCCAAAAGTAATATAATTAGATTTATGGTAGCTAGGTGGTGCAGTGGATAGAAAAACCTGAGTTCAAATTCAGCCTAAGACACTCACCAGCTGTGTGGTTCTGGAAAAGTTACTTCAACCTACCTCAGTTACCTCACTTATAAAATGAGTATAACAATAGCAATTACTTCCCAAGGCGATTGTGAGGAATAAGATAATATTTGTAAAGTGATTTGCTGACCTTGAAGTACCATAGAAATGTGTTATCATGATGGTGATGATGATGATGGTGGTAGTGGTAGTGATTGCAGAAGCATGTAAAATAGATTAGAATTTTATTTCTTTAAGGCCATAGAGTGTCTCTTTTTTTTGTTTTTGAATCTGTAATGATTAGCCCCTACACTGTGTTTTGCACATTGAATACACCTAATAAATGTTGCATTGTTGAATTGAGTGCAGCAAGACTGAAGGTGATAAGATGAGTTAAGAGTAGATTCCAACTTCCAGGTTGTATGAATAACATGGAGGACTAAGCATTTTCTCTGATGTTTACCCAACAGTTTTTTTTTGTTTTAAGGAAAAAAAGATGAAAAACAAAAATTGTTTTAAAAAAGAGTTATGTAAGGTAAAGCAATTACAGCTATCTCCGTAGGACAAGAATCCCAAACAAGTTCACAGACATATATTGATAATGGAAAATGTGAAGTGAAACTTACTTAGTACCCCACCCATAGCAACTTACATATTCCACAGGGGGCAAAAACCAGAATACGAGCTCATTTGCGTACATCGGCTCATGGATTTTCATTTTGCCGAAGTCTCTGCCTATGTATATTTCTTGTGCAGTTCTTTTGTGTATTCTTGCCACCTCTTCTTAATATCTTCTGTTTCTGTTATGTCCCTACAATTTTTGTCTTTTATCACAACCATTTTTTTTTTCATGAAACATTCCCTAGATATCTCTAATTTTCTTGAAGAGATCTCTTGTCCTTTCCATCCTTTTGTTTTCTTCTATTTCTTTGCATTGCTCATTTAAAAAAAAAACTTATCTCTCCTTGCTATTCTCTAGAATTTTGCATTCATTTGGGTATATCTTTCTCTTTCTCCTTTCCTTTTCCTTCTTCCCTCAGCTATTTGTACAGCCTCATTAGACAGCCATTTTGCTTTCTACCTAAGTTTCCTCAACTATAAAATGGGAAATAGTAATAGAACTTAACCTCCCAGGGTTGTTGTGGAGATCCAATGGTATAATATTTGTAAAGCACTTATCATAGTACCTGGGACATAATAAGTGCTTAGTAAGTCCTCCCTTTCTTTCCCTCCTTCTCTTCCCTTCCTTCCTTCCTAAGGAAAAGATAAATATATTAACCATGAATCCAAAAATAAAATTTTAGAATAGAAAGGCAAGAAAATTAATGAAGAGAGCAAAATAAAGAAATTATCATGATAACATCTTATACCAGATATAGTTCTACCATAAATTCAAAATGAATACATGATGTCAATATTTAAAGTCATACCATAAAAAAAAATTATAAGAGGAACAGCTATAGAGAGTAGATTAATTCTTAACTGAACAAGATACAGAGGTACTTACATAAGAAAAAATTGATAATTTTGATTACCTGAAATTGAAAAGATTTTGCATAAACTAATTTATCAAAGATAAAAGACAAAGTGATCAAATGTGAAAAAATAATTGTATCAAATTTCTCTGATAAAGTTTGGTATCCAAGATAATAGAAATATATAAGACCAAAAGCCATTCCTTTAATAGGTAAGTGGTCAAAAGATAGGGAAAAAAAAAAACAGTTCTCAAATGACAAACTGCAAACTACTAATAGTCGTAAGAATGCTTCAAATCACTAATAATAAGGAAAATGCAAATGACAATACCTATAGATTTCACTTCACACCCAGAAAATTGGCAAATATGATAAAAGATGGGAATAGTCAGTGTTGGAGGGGTTGTAGAAAAATAGGCAGACTAATGCATTATGGGTGGAACTGTATGGATAAGCATAAACATTTTGGAAATAATTTTAAATTATTCAAATAAAATTACTAAAATTCTTCTACACTTTGATCTAGTGATTCTTCTACTAAACATTTACCTAAAGGAGGTCATTGCTCAGAAGAAAGACTCCACGTACAGGAAAATATTTATACCCACACTTTCTGTTAGCAAAAATCTGGAAATGAAATGGATGCCCACTAGTTGGAGAATGGCTAAACAAATTGGGGTACTTGAACATAATGGAATATTAATATTCTGTAAGAATTGGTAAATATAATGAATATAAAAAAGCATGGGAAGACTTACATGAACTAATGCACAGTTGAAGAAAGGAAAGTGAGAATAGAGTACTATAGGAAAAATTACTACAACAGTATAAGTGGAAAGGACAACTATCACAAAACTATTGAATGTGAATGTTTCAAAATTACAAAGAACAAGCTTGACCTAATGAAAGAACTATAAGGAGTCACTTCTCCTGACTCCTTTGCCGGAAGCATATGTCCAAAGGTGTGGGAAATAGGATATAATGTCCAGTCTTTTTCAATATTAATTAGTTTTGCTGAATTATTTTCTTTTTGCCTTTTAATTTTTTGTTATGAGGAATGGTTATGTATGAAAGTGGATGGTGATAATGTAAAAAAAATTATGTCAATAAAAATCCATTTTAAAAAGAATGGGTTGAGGGGCAGCTAGGTGGCGCAGTGGCTAGAGCACCGGCCCTGAAGTCAGGAGGACCTGAGTTCAAATCTGGCCTCAGACCAAACACTTGACACTTACTAGCTGTGTGACCCTGGGCAAGTCACTTAACCCCAAGTGCCTAAAAACAAAAACAAAACAAAACAAAACAAAAAGAATGGATTGCAGTACTCTGGATGAGAGGTGATGATGCCCTGGACTTGAATGGTAGAATTAGGGATAGAAAGAAGATATATGAGACTTTAATGTACAGGACCTAGTGATTGATTGGATGTCAGCAGTGAGCAAGAGGAAGAATCAAGAATGGCTCAGACATTACATTTCTCAAAACTGAGAAAATGGTATCATTATTAACAGAAATATGGATGTCAGGACGAATTGTAGAATATTGTTAGGAGGAATCTCCAAGACCATCACCTCAATCCCCAAGCCAGTTAAAAACTGTAATTAGGAGGCTAATGCAATAGTCAAAATGAGAGGTAATTACAGCCTGGATCTGAAAGAGCAGGAGACTCCAGTTTTGTTGTGGAGGTAGAATTGACAAAAGTTGTCCACTACCTGGATGAAAATCCCTTCTACAACATCTCCAACATGTCATCATCCAGCCTTTACTTAAAAACCTCTAGTGATTAAGAGTGCCTTTTTGATCAGTCCAGGGGTAGAGAACCTGTGACCTCGAGGCCTTATAGGTCCTCAGGTGCAGCCTTTTGCCTGAGTCCAAATTTTACAGAACAAATCCTTTTATTAATGGGATTTGTTCTGTGAAGTTTGGATTCAGTCAAAGGGCTGCATTTGAGGACCTAGAGGGCCACATGTGGCCTGAAGGCCACAGGTTCCACACCCCTGGAACGAGTCTGATAACACAAGCAAGAAGAGAAACCATGTTAGCCTAGCATAATCTGTTCTTTGTTAATCCATGCTGGCTTTTGGTGATGATCACTTCCTTTTCTAAATATGTACAACCTATCATTCCTATAACACATTCCAAAATTTACTAGGGATTGAAGTCAAGCTCACTAGTCTGTAATTTGCAGCTAATGTTTTCTTTCCCTTAAAAAAGCACATTTCCTATTTTCCAGTCTTTTTTTTTTCTTTTTTTTTGTGAGGCAGTTGGGCCTAAGTGACTTGCCCAGAGTCACATAGCTAGTGAGTATTATGTGTCTGAGGCCGGATTTGAACTCAGGTCCTCCTGACTCTAGGGCCAGTTCTCTATCCACTGTGCCACCTAGCTGCCCCCACTATTTTCCAGTCTTATGGCAACTCTTCTAGTCTCAAGCAGGCCATGGTACTGTAATTGGTGAGTAACATTGCAACCACATGTTACCCACTATATCTAGTGAGCCTCAGACCCTACACCATGCTTCACATCCTATATAATGATCTCAACCTGGTGTCTGCCACTCAATCCTCATATTTTAACTTTTTTACTAGAAGCTTTGTATAATATGCTAAATGTAAGCCAACCTATTGAATTCCTCCCATCCAGTTAATAGACTCAGCTTATTGAGTATGAGTATTACCTATCAAAGAGAGATGCACTAACACTCTCTGTGACAGTGGCAAACAACTTTGGCTTGCATATAGCTCTCTGTATCACACCCCAATTGATATTTATAGTTAGAGGATCATTGTACAAAATTATCTATATGGTTATTTCTGTCAAGGAATCTTATATGATAATATATACAAGAGGTCTATCTTTTGCACTTGGAAATTGAAGTGGTGATTACCAAAAGCTGCCATGGGTTCTCAGAGAACAAGTTAGTCTAGACTGATATCATTACATTTTTTTTCTTAACAAGTTGTTAGAATTATAGATAAGGGTAATGATGGAGGTACAGCATATTTTAATTTCAACAAATTTTTTGACAAGGTCTCAGGAGGACAATATGAAAAAGTGTAGGCTGAATAATTGTATAATTAGATGGATTCAAAACTGGTTGAATAACCAGATCTCAATAAGCTCAGTAAAGGTTTGATGTCAACCTTGAAGAAGACACCTAGTGGATAGTTATAATACTCTATCTTTGGCTTTCTTCTGGTGGATGTTTCAATCAGTAATGGAAAGATATGTACTATTGATCATTACCACACTCACACACCCTCTGGGCTTCCTATTGATAGTCAATGGCCTTAAGGCCTTAATTGGATTTTAGAAAAGGATTACTGAGGTGGTACAAGAATAGTTAGTTACCAGAAAAATATTTTTCCCCAAATCTGGGAACATAGCCTCCCACAAACGCTAACAGGGTCCATGGGGAGAGTTGGCACTAACTTAATGAGACATATGTGTAGAGAATATGTGTGGTTAAGGAGTAATTGATAACTCCTGGTTACTGAAAGTCCTTTACTCCATTTGTAGGGTACTCATGAAGCTCCCTTTAGGTGTAACCTTGGAGTGGGGAGGTGACTGTGAGGTTATGGGGAAAATGAAGTGAATTTTGTTTTGAATCTGTTAAGTTTGAGATGCCTATGGAATATTCAGTTGTATATGTCTAACAGGTAGTTATAACACACAACCAGAAATCAGGAGAGAGATTAAAGCTATATGTATAGATTTGAAAATGATCTTCATAGATAAGACTATTGAATGCATGAGACCTCATGATATTGCCAGGGAAGGGGGTGTAGAGAGAGAAAGGGTGCCCAGGGCAAAGCCTTAGTCAGGGAAGGACCTATTAGATAAGAAATGATTAAAGATGGTATAGAGAAGGAATGATTGAAGGAGGAAGTTCCCAAAGGAGATGGGAAAGGGCACAGGGGTTTGCCTCTTTCTCAAAACATGAGATAAAGGAGAAAAGAGGAGATGTTTAGGGGGTTTGGGTATAGAGCTAAGGGGATAAAGGAGCTCATGACCTTCTCAGGAAAACATTTAAGAGGTAGGATCATATACTTAAAGAGAAGGGATTGAGGGAAGTATCAGGGATTTAGGAAAAGAAGAAACAGTTTGAAGCATCCATTTTGGGAACATGATAGAAAGCCAAAAAGTAAAAGAATTGCCATGAGATTATATCAGAATAATTTCTATCGAACTTAGCATATTTGTGTGATGTCTTTGACCAGTATTTGGCAACATAGGAGTAGGAAAATTGAAGACAGGTGGCACACTTTTTTTTTAAACTTAAATACAAAAAAAAAAGAAACAAATACAAAATAAGAAAAAAAAATTGCCATGTGCACAGCAGAACATGAGAGGATTCAAGATATAAAGCAATAAATTTCCATTTCAAGAAAGTCTATATAATAAATACTGCACATTGTGTTCAGAACTGTCCATCTTTACTTCCTTGTAGATTTTATTTTGTTCACTGTTGTGCACTTTTTACTTTGTTCTTCCCTACTGCCTTCCTCCTCCAATCCCCCAAGAAAGCTATAATTAAGTGTGGATATTATGATAATATATAAATATAACAATTTATATAATATACTTAAATAATATATAAAGTACAAGGTATATACGGTATATATACGTATTCGTATGTATACGCATAGACATACAGACATAAGACATACATATACTTACACATACATAGATATATATAATCATATATATATATATATATATATATATATATATATATATATATATATATATACATTCATATGCGTCTATATAAGACTGTACTCTACTTGTTTGTGCTCTGTTTCTTGGAAGGTGGATAACATCTTCCTTCATAAGTCCAAGTCTTTCCATGTTTTTCTAAATCCACCAATTCATTATTTCCTACACCACAGCAACAGTCCAACCTTATGCTATCTAGTCATTTTAAATAGTCTAAAACAATATTGATTAATATAGGTAACATATAGTATAGTTTGTCTGTTTTTCTCTTTTGATTAAATCTATTTCAGCTTTAGCTTTGTCTGAGATCATGATTACTACCCATGCTTTTTTTTTCCCTAATAAAGTCTACTCCTGATCTTCATTTTATGTTTGTGTGTATCTCTTATTTCATATCCCTCCTGACTCCTCTATTTTACTTCAACCCACTACTTTGCTCTACTGTTACTTAGCCTAACCCTAACCCTAACCCTTATCCTCTTCCCCCTCCCTATCCCCTTAGCCTTTTATTTCTTTCTAAATTTAGAAGACTTTTATGCCCTTTTACATAATATATGTATTGTTCCCTCTTCTACCCATTGCTAATGAGAGTAGGGTTTCAGAACTACCAGCCCTCCTCCCCCATTTAATTCCTCTGTGTCACTTCTTCCTCTTGTACCTTGTTTGTATGAGATAATTACTCTTTTTACTTTTTCCTAGATGTTTTACTTTTTAGTATCACATCATATTCCACTCTACCCCAATCTTTCTTTCGAACCACCCAATTACTAATAACAGTCTTAGATATATTATTTACATTTCCTCATAGAGAAAGTAAACAGTCTGTCCTTGATGAGTCCATTTTAATTAGTCTTTGATGTTTACCTTATGTTTCTCTTGGATCTTGTATGGCAAATTTTCTATTGACTTCAGGATTTTTGCAACAAAATCTTTTGCAACAAAAATGCCTAAGTTTGGCAATTCATTGAATGTCTTTTTTTTTTATTCAAGATTATGTTTAACTTTGCTAGCTATGATATTTTGAGCCACAACCCTAGTTCTTTTGCTCTTCAATATATAGTGTAGTGTTGGTGATGGGAAGGTTATGAGATGCGCAAGTCTTTGGTGGTGACTATTGCTGTTGCTGTTTCCAATTCCATTCCTCCCTAGAACTCCCTGCCAAGTCTGGTAGTCTGAGGCTACTCTAGCAGTAAAGTCACCCAGAATTATAAGCTGGTCAAGTGGCAATCATATTGTCATGAGCCTGTCATCCACTCCTTTTATTAGGCATGCAAGCTCGTTGACTAGGTTAATTTTGATCGCAAAACCTAGACCAGCTTGATGACACTCCAGAAAAACTTGTATCCAGCTCCAGCTTCACTAAGCTGGCCTTCATTTGCCAACCTTGTTTCACTCAGGGCTGCTATTTGAATGTGATACCTGCTGAGTTCTTTTGCAACAAGAGCTGTTTAGGTTTATTGGACTGTATGTTCTCAATAAGTGTGTGCACATTCCATGTGCCGATGGTAAGTGGAATCGTCTTTGTAAAACTAAACTGCCAAGAATTCAAACTCTGCTTCAGAGAGCTCAACTCTGATGGGCTGGCCACATCTTTGGAGTGCAAAATATATGCTTGCCAAAAAGACTATTTTAAGGAGAACTCACACATGGCAATCATTCAGATGGTGGTCAGAAGAAGTGATACAAGGATACTCTCAAGGTCTCTCTTAAGAACTTTGGAATTGATTATGTGACATGGGAGACGCTGGCACAGGACAGCTCTGCATGGCATGCCCATGTGAGAGAAGGTGCCGTGCTATATGAGCAAAGCAGAATTGAAATAGCTCTAGAGAAACACAAGATGCACAAACTCAGAGCATCCACCCCAAATGTTCACATGAACTATTTGTGCCTGACCTGTGGTTGAACATTCTGAGGTCATGTTGGTCTGATCAGCCACAGTCAGACACACTAAAACTTGACTCTAGCATAGTGATATCATTTGGTCCTCTTCGAGAACGAAGGACAACAACCACTGTATAGTGTTCTAAGCCCTGCAGTCTTTTTAGTGTAGCCACTGCTAGATCTTGTGTGATTCTAATTGTGGCTCTGCCATATTTGAATTTTTTTCTTGTTATTTATAATATTTTCTCCTTGAGCTGGAAGTTTCAGAAACTAGCTATGGTATTCCTGTGGGTTTTCCTCATAGGATCTGTTTCAGGTGGTGATTGGAGGCTCTTGTTCTAACACTTGAGGACAATTTTCTTTAATGATTTCTTGCCTTATTGTATCAAAATTCTCTTTTTGGATCATAGTTTTCAGTTAGTCCATTGTTGTTGTTTTCTCTTCTTGATCTGTTCTCCAGATGATTTATTTTTCTTGAGATATTTCACTTTCTCTTCTGTTTTTTTGTTCTTTATATTTGGTTTTGTTATTTCTTGGTCTCCTATAACTTCACTGGCTTCCCCTTGCCCAATTCTAATTTTCAAGGAGTTGTTTTCTTCCTTAAGATTCTGGATCTCCTTTTCTAGTTGGTTGACTTTCTTTTCATAGTCTTCTTGTTTTTTCTTGGCTTGTTCTTTTTTTTTTTTTTAATTTTAAAAATGGAGTCAAGAAGCCAGAATGGTAGTGCTAAATTAAGAGAATAGAGAAGAATGGGGGGTATGGAGGTTGTTGTGAGGGTGAATGATAGATTTGAAAGGAATGAGGCAGAGGGCAAGATGGAAGGAGTGGAGGTAATGATCAGACATGTGAAATATCAGAGTTCATTATCATAGAGGTGGCATAGTTAGGCATGGCAGTGAGGTATAAGAGCGTCTGAACAAGTTGTGGTATATGATTGTGATGGAATGATATTGTGCTATAAGGAATGATAAAGGAGATTATTTCAGGAAAACCCAAGAAGACTTATAATAAACCTATACAAAGTTAAGTGAGCAGAACCAGGAGAACATGTGGAGAGAGACAGAGACAGAGAGACAGAGAGAGAGATGCTGTGAACCTCAAAAGAAGAGTCATTGTAGAGCAATGTTGGCAGACGGAAGATCTGGAAGTATTAGTGGAACCTGGTTATGCTTGACTCCTCCTCCTCTGCATATGTGTCAGGAATCATGAGAGAAAGGCAAATCTGAACTGTGCAAAAAAGGGCAGCTAGGAACAGTGTTTTATGAAGAGAGACAGATGTATGTGAACCTTGGAGGATGGAAAGAGTACAAAATAAAGATATCCAAAGACCTAGAAGTTCAAAATGGCAGAGGATAGCCATGGCCTTGGTTATGAAAGGGTGTGACTGAGGATAAGGACTTGATTGTAGGGAGAGATAATGGGAAGGATGTTCACTTCATCAGATGATGAATCATTCCTCAATTAGAAGAGTACATAGAGCAGGAACTATTACTATATACAGGTATTACTATAGGATAAGGAAATAAATAGTTGATAAGGGATCCCACCCTCTACAATCTGGTGATGATTGAGCACAGTGTTAGTAGTGGAGTGTTGCTTCCAGTTTCCTCGGCATTTCACTCCAAACACTGGGATGCTTAGGGGTATAAGTGGCAGGAGACTCTGACTGGGCACCTGAGTTAGTAAATACGTGAAGATTAGATTTCCAAGGCTGGACTGAGCTTAAACTGGCCACCAGCCCTATGATGATGGAGAATGAAGCAGATCCAGAAGTTGCTACCACCACTCCCTCATGTGATCTTCACTCCCTGTCTTTGACCCTAGGACAGTGTAGTCCCTCTTGTACTTTAGATGTCCTGAGACTCGGCTTGTCTGATAAATGTGATTTTTTTTCATTTTTCTAGCATTTCCACAGGATATTAAAGTAAGGAAAGTCTTTTCCCCCCCTTAGTTTGAAGGAAGAGAATAGATTCTTTAATCTAGAGACCAATGAGATTGACTTTACTTCTTGGGAAAATTATAAAATGGATAATTAGGATTAGGATTGAATGGGAGGTGATTAAACAAATTGTAGTAGATGAAGGTATCTGAATATTGCTATGCTGTAAGAAACTATGATTATGATGATTACGGAGAAGCATCATAAGAGTTATGTGAACTGACACAGAGTAAAGTATGCAGAACCAGAAAAAAAGCACACAGTAACAATGGATAGAATATCCCAAAACCTCAAATCAGAACTATGTGTCATTAATACTCAAGCTGGGGCTTAGAAAAAGGTTGGCTGACTAATATGGAAATATGTTTAACATTATTGTACATATATAACCTATATCAGATTGCTTGCTGTCTTGGGGAGGGGAGAGGAGAGGGAGGGAAAAAATTTGGAATTCAAAAACTTATAAAAATGAATATTGAAAGCTATCTTTAGCAGCAAAAAAAAGTGTTGAGAAAATATATCTTCCTTTCTTTTTTCAGAGATGGAAAACTATGGGTGTAAAATATTTCACATACTGTCAGACTGCTGCTCTGTTGTGGTCTTATTGAGTAAAAACATGGCAAGTGAACATCTTGTGATGGAAAAGGTGATTATCAAGATTAAGCATGGCATCATCAGAAACAGGTCGTGCCAGATACCTACAAAAATATTTTTTGACGGGGTTACTAAACTGGTGAATTAGAGAAGAGTTTACCTAGATTTTAGAAGGGTATTTGTAAAAAATGTTTAATGTCATTCTTGTAGATAAATGAAAATAAGGAAAGTCTTAAACAAGATTTTATTCTGAAAAATTAGAATATAAGCTCCTTGAGAGCAGGGACTGTGTTTTTACTTTTATTTGTTTCCCTTGCTTAGCACAGTTCATGGCACATGGTGATAAGCTCTTAATAAATGCTTGTTGATTGTTAACTGAGAAAAAGAATGACTAAATCGTAAGAGAATCAGTTATATAGAAATGTGTTTTTATCTGGCCTCTTTCAGAAAGTTTTTAAAGACTATTGCTTGAATAAGTGAATTTTATCTGGGACTTTGGAAACACATAAAACCGTATGAGGGTGAAATAGAAAGAGGTGAGATTGGGAGTCAGAGAACCCAGCTGGGCTGCTTGGTACTTGTGTGACCTAGACCAAGTCACTTAAACTCTCTATGACTCATTTCCACCACCACAGCCCCATTAAAATGAGAGGGTTGGGCTGGAGGTCTAAGTTTCCTCCACCTCCAAGTATATAATTCTATGTCTCTTTAAAGTTCAGTTAATAAGAGAAGAGAGTAATATTTGGAAATTAAATGCTGAGCAGGGAGAAGTACTAGAAAGGACTCAGAGTGGCTACACTCATGTGACACCAAGAGGCATGGAAAACTGATAAATGTGTATGTTTATATAATAATCAAATGGCATCATTTTTATCATTTAAATTAGACAATAATTTCTCATTTTTCCAATGTTATATGACCAGTCTATAAAATGTATTCTTGTAATTGTCTGAAAATTTTGGCTTCTTTCATTTGAGGAACTCTTTAGTAAAGGCAGGTCGTGTGCACTGTATAATAATAGTCATATCAAATGTGCTGCTGGCTGTGAATATGACAGAAGAGGGATTACATGGAAATAGATGCACGAATTATAACTGATCCTAATGAGGCACCTCTATTTTTATTCTGCAAATGTTTTCAATTCAGAATTAATCATTTTGTCAAATGATTTCCTTCTTAAAACTGAAAGTCGATGCTTCTCATGTTTTTCCCCCTGATCATTCATCAATCCCTTCTTATCAGATCACTGATTTTAGAAGAAGCCAGGACAAAGTAGCATATATTATGCACACTAAATTTTGCTATTATGACAAGAGTATGAATGAAATCTGTTTGCAAGAATCTGGAATCTCATCCATGTTAGCGTTCCCCTCCACCAGAGCATATCAAGATCCATGCAGTCCTGCCCCTCCTGTGAAATTCTTGAGCATGGGGGCCTTTTGCTGAAATTTTCTTAATAGTTTATGTATATCAGTGCAGCATTGAGGCTATCTCTTTTATTTCTCTTACTCTAGCTATACGACCAAACTGCTGCTACAGTCATACAGATCTATCCCTCATGCAGGTCACTTAAACACTGTATGTGTCTCTCCATTGCTTTTGGACCACCCACAGTTTTAATTCTTCAAAGATTATGGTGTCCGTGATTCACAGCTGTAGAGCATCACCATGAGAGTATTGTTGTTAGAGAAATTGGCTTTTGGTTGGGGGCAGAGGAAGAGTCAGGGAATAGCTTCAGATCATTGAAAGTGCAGTAAATCCAACCCACTCTCTTCCTCCTATTCAGCTCTGGTCCCAGCTCATTATCTGCCTTCATCATCTATCGCAGATGAATGTATTGAGAGACTATTCCAATGGGCTGCATGATGTAATCTGGACAGTACACAGTTTACATCCCTTTTTTTGAATGGCAATCATTCTCATTGCCCGTGTTCTGGCAACACAGAGCACTGTGGAATCAGGACGATGACATCTACCAGTAGGGACATCCAGAGCACCTCACCATATATGGGGAATTCCTCTTCCATTTGGATTTCAAACAGGTGATCATATATAATAAAACTGGCAAATACCTTTGGTATTTACCTTACCTTTGATAAAGTGTGTCTTTATGTTTTATTTGTTGTAATGAGTACATTCAACACAGGCAATCAGAGAATAGTTATCCCTGTGTCTCACTCCATCTATCAATACATTTTTTGTGTTGTTAACATATACATGAGACAAAGCTTATTAGAGGAGAACCTCCAAGGATATAGCTTATTCCACTGACTCTTTTTTTTAATATCAAGAACAGCAAGAACTTATATTCTCTATATGTCTTAGTTATGTAGCTATAAAGAGGTTCATTTTTTTTTTTTTTTGGTACTGGATTTGTGCTTTCATTAACATGGAAAGCTCTCAATGAGGAAACTCCCTCTTCATGCAGGTTGGCACCTCTTCTATAATTTATATTTTTTGAGAGCTGCCTAGGGGCACTGTGACATTAAGTTGCTGGGGTCACACAGCTAACATGTATCATAAGTGAGACTTGTTTTCTTTATTCCACTAGGTAGAATGTCAGGTTTTCTTTATTCTGCTAGGCCACACAGCCCCTAAAGATGGTTTACTGTGGAAAATTGTTTATGAAAAACCTTTTGTTTCCTTTTTAAATTTTTGTTAAACATACCCCTGATATCCTCAAGGAAGCTCTAGATGGCAAGTTCTTCAGACAAGATATATTTCAACCAGACTGCACTACTAGCTATTCCTCAAACTCAGTGGGCTCTCTCCTACCATCATACATTTTATAGGCCATCTCCCATGCCTATGGAGCACGGATGGAGTGTTGAACTTGGAGTCAGGAGAAAATGAATTTCATTCCTGCCTTAGACACTTACTATCTCTATGATCCTAGGCAGGTTACTTAACCACATTCAGCCTCTTTTTCTTCATCTGTAAAACAGAAATAATAATAGTCTCTACCTCAGAGTTATTGTGAAAATTATTATATGAGATAATATTTGTAAATTTCTTTGCAAAACTTTAAATGTTATATAAATATCCACCTTCCAAACTCTTTCTCCTTACTTGAAGCTTAACTCTTCCCTTGTATTTGAAAGTGTTTTCTCCCCCCTCAGATGTTCCTAGAGCATCATTACCTACCTTGCATAAACTTTTCTTCAAGTCATAGTCTGCCTTCCCAGACCAGTATAATGTAAGCCTCTTGAGTCTCAGTTTCTGGCAATATTTCTGTTGTTTTCCAATCTTGTCTGACTCTTTGTGACCACATTTTGAGTTTTCTTGCTAGAAATACTGAAGTGGTTTGCCATTTCATTCTCCAGGTGATTTTACAGATGAGGAAACTGAGGCAAACAGGGTTAAGTGACTTGCCCAGGTTCACACAACTACTAAGTGTCTGAGGCTAGATTTGAACTCAGAAAGATAAGTCTTCTTGACTCCAGGCCCAGCATTCTATCCACAGTGTCATCTAGCTTGCAACATAATAGATACTTAATAACTGTTTATTAAATCACATGCTCATTGAATTGATGAATCCATAAACCAGTCTAATAAATATTTCATTGAAATGATAAAATAGATATATAGGTTAGTAGTTACTAATTTCTACTCTATTGATTTTGAGGCACTGGTGGCAAACATTCTTTGGAATTCTTTACTTCTTTGGAAGATAAATCCCAAGTGACTTGAATATTGTATTACTTCCAAAGTTAACATTTTTTTTTTCTGTGTGTATTTGGTCTGGATAGCTACTCTCTTGGACGTTATTAAGTAACATTTGCACCTCCTCATACAGCACATAAGGTACTAAGATGTTCTATTGTAAATGTTCTAAGACAATTCTGTTGTATTTGATGGTGAGACTAGATAAATATAGGCTAGCTAGATGGCTCAATGGATAGAGTGCCACACCTTACTTTCTGAGTTCAAATTTGACCTCAGACACTTACTAGTTGTGTGATCTTGGTCAAATCACTTAACCCTGTTTGCCTCAGTTCCTCATCTGTAAAATGAGCTGAAGAAGGAAATGGCAAATCATTCCAGTATCACTACCAAGAGAAACCCAAAAGAATTCCCTAAACATGACTGAAATGACTGAACAACAATGAGAAGTCTGTCCTGTTACAGTTGTAAGCTCATTCTCATCTCTACTGCTTCTTATTATTTTATGAATCAATAGTGTTTTTTTCTATCCCACCCACCATTTATTCTGTTCTCTCTTTTGACCCTGTCCCTCCTCAGAAGTGTTCGTTTCTGATTATCCTCTCTCCCCAATCTGCCCTCACCTCTATCATCCTCCTGTTCTCTTGTCCCCTTCTCCCCCTATTTTCCTCTAGGGTAAGATAGATTTCCATACCCAACTGAGTGTGTATGTTATTCCCTCCTTAAGCCAAATCCTATGAGAATAAGATTCATTCATTCCTTCTCACCTTCCCCCATTTCCCCTCCACTGTAAAAGCCTGTTCTTGTCTGTTTTATGTGAGATAATTTACCCCATTCTACCTCTCCTTTCTCCTTCTCCCAGTATAATCCTCTCTCACCCCTTAATTTTACCCTCCAGATATCACTCCTTCATCTTCAACTCACCCTGTGTCCTCTATCTATCTATCTATCTATCTATCTATCTATCTATCTATCTATCTATCCATCTTTATATCTATCTATTCATCTATATATCCATATATACATACCTATAATTTTTTTCCCTCCAATTACCCTAATACTGACAAAGGACTCATGAGTTACAAATATCATCTTTCCATGCAAGAATGTAAACAGTTCAGCCTTAATAAGTCTCTTATAATTTCTCTTACCTGTTTGCCTCTTCATGTTTCACTGGAGTCTTGTATTTGAAAGTCAGATTTTCTGGTCAGCTGTGGTCTTTTCATCAAGAATGCTTGAAAGTCCTCTATTTCACTGAATGACCATTTTTCCCCTGAAGGATTAAACTCAGTTTTGCTGGGTAGGTGATTCTTGGTTGCATTCCTATCTCCTTTGTCCTCTGGAATATTATATTCCATGCCCTCTGGTCCCTTAATGTAGAAGCTGCTAAATCTTGTGATCCTGATTGTGTTTCCACCATACTTGAATTGTTTCTTTCTGGCTGCTTGCAATATTTTCTCCTTGACCTGGGAACTCTGGAATTTGGCTACAATATTCCTAGGAGTTTTCCTTTGGGGATCTCGTTCAGGAGGAGATCGGTGGATTCTTTCCATTTCTCTTTTGCCCTCTAAGTCCTAAAATATCAGGGCAGTTTTCCTTGATAATTTCTTGAAAGATGATCATGGCTTTCAGATGGTCCAATAATTTTTAAATTATCTCTCCTGGATCTATTTTCCAGGTCAGTTGTTTTTCCAATGAGATATGTCACATTGTGTTTTTTTTAATTTTTTTCATTCTTTTGAATTTGTTTTATATTGTCTTGATTTCTCATAAAGTCACTAGCTTCCAATTGCTCCATTCTAATTTTTAAGGAAGTATTTTCTTCAGTAGGCTTTTGGACTTCCTTTTCCATTTGGCCAGTTTTGCTTTTTAGGGCATTCTTCTCCTCATTGGACCTCTTTTGCCATTTGGGTTAGGCTATTTTTTAAGGTGTTATTTTCCTCAATATTTTTTGGGTCCCCTTTAGCAAGGTATTGACTTCTTTTTCATGATTTTCTTGCATCACTCTCATTTCTCTTCCCAGTTTTTCCTCTACTCGTACTTGTTTCTCAAATTCTTTTTTTGAGCTCTTCCATGGCCTGGGACTGATTCATATTTTTCTTGGAGGCTTTGAATGTAGGAGCTTTGACTTTGTTGTCTTCTGGTTGTATGTTTTGATCTTCTTTCTCAACAAAGAAAGATTCTGTGGTCTGTCTTATTTTGTGCCTTTCTTTGTTCATGATCCCAGCCAATTACTTGAGTTATAAACTCTTCGCTAAGGTAAGGGTCTGCTTCCAGTGTGTAGAATGTATTGTCCCAAGCTTCAGGGGTTTTGTGCAGCTATTTTCAGAGATACTTCTAGGGACCTATAAATTTTCAGTTCTTCCAAGGTGATATGATAAGGGGTGAGGTGTTTACTCCTTTCCTGGCCTGTACTCTGGTCTATGAGTAACCACAATCATTCTTTTCTACCTTGGAACTGTGAGGAAGATTTTCTCTTTACCACCACTACAAGCTCCATTGTAGTAGCGCTCCTCGTCCCACGACCACCATCCAGACCTGTGACCCAGATCCAAGCACGGGTAAAGCAAGAGAATCCTGCACCAGCAGAGAGATCCCTGCAATCCCCCTCTGTCCATGGGCCCGAAGGTCCAGAAGCAACCACTGCCCCAGGGCTGACCTTGGGGACTTGGGCTGGGACAGCACTTCTCTCTCACCAAAGTCACAGACTTTTCCCACTGACGTTCTAAGTTGTCTTTGGCATTTGTGGGTTGAGAAATCTGGAAACCGCCACAGCTGCCTGCGATTCAGTCCTGTGAGACCTGCTCCAGGTTCACTGAGGCCTGTTTTGCCTGCATGCCCATGCTGAACTGCACTCTCCTCCCTGACTGACACAATATACTTTTCCAGTCAAGCATCCAGGTTGTCTTGGGCTGGAAATTTGTTTCACTTTGTCTTTTTGTGGGTTCTGCTGCTTTAAAATTTGTTTAGAGCCATTTTTTACAGGTATTTGGAGGGGTTTGGGGGACAGCTCAAGCAAGTCACTGCTTTTACTCTGCCATCTTGGCTCCCCCCTCGAATCAATAGTATTTGTAATTATTTTATGAATCAATACCATTTGTAATCTTATTTTATTCTCATGCTTTGCAAATGAGTTTATACTACACACTGGCATTGTCCTTGGTGGTTGTATTTCTCTGCTTCCCAAGAATATCAAATGTTTGCTTCCTGAGATGGACTCTTACACTTCTGATCTTGTTGTGGGGGTATCTTTAAGAAATGGTTTTACTCAGAGCAAATGTTTTGCCTTTTATCCATTTCCCATTTTTCAGAGTCATTAGCTTATTTAAATAGATCAAGTTAGAAGTGCTATAATTGCAGAGAGTGTCATTTCATCTTTATCTTTTCTTCTAATTTAGTGTTAGGGTTGACCTGTACCTCTAAACATTAAATGATCTGATTACACTGACAAAAAAGTAGATTCTGAAATGTCTCCCACAGCAGAAATTAGCTGGTGTGTGTGTGTGTGTTGTGTGTGTGTGTGTGTGTGTGTGTGTGTGTGGTCATCACTCAGAGCTCACCACATTCAGAAGGTTTTGGAGCTCATGTTTCCTGATGTACAAGTGTGAGGATTCTGAAAAGTCTGCAAGTGTTTTTACTTTCTTATTTCCTAATGCCAAACTCAATTTCCACCATTCTCTCCTGTCCCAGAACTTTGCTTCTAAGTCACTAAAAGTCGTGGCATATGTTCACTTAGTTTCAGGATTTTATCAATTTCTTTGTAGAACTTCTAGATTACTCCATTATCTGTAATGTTGATTCATGTAGATGTAATGTAGATGTTGATTCATGGGGATCTTAGTGGTTCTGTTCATCAGGAACACTGTGAGGTGAAATAACTGCATAGCCTGTACAGTTGTTTCTCATAGCCTTTGGGTATACAACAAAATCAAATTTGCCAACTCCTTTTGCCTCCCTGAGGAATGCCTGTGAGCCTTCTTTCCATGTAGCCTCAAATTTTTAAAATTTCTTCCATTTTAATTTATGGAGTGAATATCTTTATTTATGTAGCTCTGTTATTCCATTTATGTACACACACACACACACACACACACACACACGTGTGTGTGTGTGTGTGTGTGTGTGTGTGTATGTATGGATAAGGAGAGGAAGGGGAAGAGAGAGACAGAGACAGAGAGAATGAATATATGTGGATCTTTTTTCTCTTTTGGTGCCCTCACTTTCAGTGAGTAGTAGTGATAAAAACCCTACCTGTGCTGCTAAGGTCTTCATGTTGGTTACTTACTTCCAGGTGTTCAATAGCCATTTTTCTTCCCCTTTCTCTCCCACTATCTGACTTCCTATTACAATTCAGGATTCCTCTTGACCTCTTTAGATCCTTCTTCTCTTCCTTCCTACTCTGTTTCTCTTTTTTCCTCCTTTTCCTCTTATTTACACTAAAAGCCCTACTCCATATGTTTTAAAAGCACTTCTTTCTACCCAGTAACTGAAGATTGTAAAAGTATTTTTGAATTCCTTTATCTGTGCATAAAGGGGGAGAGGAGGTGTTTACTTTGAGTACAGCTGGCAATTACTTGGCCATGGCAGAGAGGACAGACACCAGGTACTGGTTCACTGTGAAATTCCCTCTTTACTCTGTAGTGTCTCTCAGAAAAATTATCAGTTATTTGTTATTCCTGCTAATAGTTATGGTGGCTAATTACCCTGAAAAGCGTTCTTCACTTAGCACCTTCTCATTCCTTTCTCACCTTATTAGCCCTCAGAGTCTCAATTAGAATCTTTGAACCTATCAAATTCATTGTACAGTATTTCCTCTGAAGTCCTCCTCTCCTTCCTCCTCGAGGCCTCTTTTTCTATTTGTCTTCATTTTCCTTACCTTCCAATTCTCTTCCCTCTCTTTGAACCTTCCCTCCACTCAAATCTTTTCTCTTCCTCCTCAAATTCTTTCCAAATGTCCCTTTTGAAATTAAATCCCTGGCTTTATTCAGAATTCTTATACCTAGAGGTTCTGTTCTTCTTCATTTTCTCCACCCTTATTATAATCTGCTTCTTTTTCTTTAATTCAGGTTCTCCCCCTGTTTCTCCTTCCTTTCAAGCATTCTAAGGAAATTCTAAACAAAGCCATAGTCTATCTATAAAGGCCGATTCTTAACTAGAACTTCAGTGCCAAAGAGAAAATCTGCACAAGCAATCAAGGAGAAGAAATTAATATTTTAAAAACGCCAATCCAAATTGTAGACTATTATTCAATAAGGATGAAAAATGAAAGAAAAAACTGAAATGCAATGCACCAAAAATCAAGGACAATTGACTTGTCTCCAAAATTCCAGTGGCCAAAGAGTTAATTATTACCTAGTAGGCAGTGTTTTGTGATCATCTTCTCAGCGCTTCTGTAGGCCAAGCCTCAAACAGCAGGTGTTATTTGTCCCTGATCCCATACTCAAAGCCTTTCCACATTTCTAGAACCTGCCAGAACTTGTGCCTTGGAGAATCAAGGGTCATTTCTATGAGACCTTGTGGTGTCAGAATAGGACTTCTCTGAAGGTTATTTCCAGGTATCAGTCCAAAAAATGTATGGAAGGTATGGGTATTATGTGCATAGCTTTTTCCACTCAAATCTTCTAATAACAGAACTAGCAATCTCTCTTAAAGATTGAAGGAAATTAAAAAATATATTGAAGGAAATAGTTTGGAGGTGATTAATCTACACGTAGGCATGTGGCACAAAGTAAAACCTAAAGACATACAAGAATGTTTTGGCCAAGTCTGTGGATGACAAATTCGTGAATGGAGAGGTGATATGATATACTGGAAGGAACTCTAAACTTAGAGTCAGAAAACCTGAGCTGAAGTTTCATCCTCTTCTCCATCCCTCCCCTGACTCTATTCCCTTCCACTTTTATTCTAGTATGAAAGGATTTGATAAGTGACCTTTTACCTAATCTTGTCTGCAACCAGGCCTCTTTGCCACTTCCTAGCCATCTCCGCATCATGCTGCCTTTACTCAGGCCACTCACATCATTGTGCTACCACCACAAACTTGGAATCCACCCCTGGACCCCTTCCTTTTAGAAGTGAGCTTTTATCTTATCTTGTTGGGGGCGGAAGCCTCCATGGCACTTTGCAGCCAGTTTTACTCTTTATATGTTCTTTGAGGGCAGGAACAGTCAAACAAATAATTTGTAGTTGTGTCTCCAACACTTAACCACGGTGCCTGGCGCAGAGTAAGAATTTAAGAAAAGGGCTTTCTATGTCTTAATCTCTCTGTCTGTCTGTCTCTCTCTCTCCATCTATTTCATTATCAAGGCTTGCATTTGACAGCACTAACTTTGCCTGAGTAACTTTATTGTTCTGAGGTTATGATGAGGTGAGTGGTACAGTGTCAAACCAGAGAATTGCTCTTTCCTCTTTTCCATGGTATTTCAAATCCTGCTTTAGGCACCACAGAAAGCATTCCTTTTGCCTTTCTCGTTTGCAGTTTCTGTGTTTCACCTTGCAATCCAACAGCTTCGTGTAATGATTTCCAAGAAATAATTGTTATTAAAATGGCTGAGAAGATGATTGATAAACTAGACAAACTGTGTTCCTTCTGAGTTAAATGTGTAATCAAAGAATTAGACTTGTCCTTTGATGGAGTAAGGTGGCCCACCAAATCTTGAGAAGAAGCAGGCTGAAGAATATAGAATTTAATTTTAATATATGTGAATAATAATAATAATCAGAACCCTAAATTGTTTCCATAAAATCAGAAATCCTCACTATTTGTCTTGCTTTTTTCCCTTAGGTCCAATAATATCTCACAAATATTAAGTAATTTGAAAAACCTTCACTATGGCAATATGATTATTCAAGTGAAAAATTAGCACTTTAAGGGACTTCCAAGCTCCCAATGAAATGTTTCTTATAACAATCTCCTCACCGTTAAATTGGATTCGCTTTCAAGTCAGTCTCCTTTCAGACAAAATTACCATGTGTAATTAGCTTACACAGAGCCTTGCTCCAACCAAGTTAGGCTGTCAGTTCATATGCACAGTATATTCTAATGTGAAGGGTCAGAGACCATCATAATTACAACTCCAAAAGATTTCTCTAATGATAATAATACCCTTATCTTTAAAAGACTGAGGTCTAGTTTTATCTGATGACTAACAAACCTGCAAAACAGAAGAGGAAAATGTTGCTAAAGACTGGTGTCCTTAGGGTGGAGAGTCTAGTCCAGTGGTGGGAAATCTGTGGCCTCAAGGCCACATGGGGCAATCTAGGTTCTCAAGTGAAGCCCTTTGACTGCATCCAAACTTCACAGAACAAATCCCCTTAACAAAAGGATTTGTTCTGTAATATTTGGACTCAGTCAAAAGGCTGCGCCCAAGGACCTAGAGGGCCACATGTGGCCTCGAGGCCATGGGTTCTGCACCCCTGCTCTAGTCCATTCCCTGCATAAAGGACTTTGTCCAAAACAGGTAATTGTAGATTTGTGGTTCTCATCCTTAAGCTAGAAATGGCACATACCAACTGCCAGGCTTGAAGCACATCACAGGATTTTAGTCCAAGGTTTTAGGTAGATATGTCTCCTACCTCACCTGGAAATGACATTCCTGGCACAGAAGGGATGGAAAGAAGCAAATTTTACACATAATATTAAGACAATAATAGACCTAAGGAGAGTAAATAGTGGTAACAGCATAGATATAGAAGATTTTCTAGCAGTCTCTGCTGAGTGGGGAAGGAAGGGGATGGGCAGTGGGCAAGGCCTTAGAGCTACAAAGCTTTTTGTTTGATAATCAGTGAAGGCTAGGGGAGTATGTTGGACACTTTTCTTGGGTACCCAGAGGCACCAATAAAGGAAGGGAAAAATGTAGGGAAAAAAGGACAGAAAGTGGTAGAGGTGACATGTGGGAGGGGTATTGGGGACATGATTAAAGTATACTTTTGAAAAGATTCAGTGGGGATGAAGTACTTTTCAAGTCCTAATAGTTAGCATAATAGGAAAAAAAATGTCATTCAGAAGATTGAAATGAGATCATAGAATCATGAATCTGGAGCTGCGAGGTGCCTCACAGACCATCTAGTCTTCCTTCCTCACTTAACAGATGATACATATATGCTGAACAAAAGTCTAGCATATCTACAGGATGTTCAGTGCTTTCATCCTCCTCCCCACCCAGGATTTATGACTTAGGTGCTCTGAGCCCTCCTTCACTAATTGTCAATGAATATTTAAACTCATCGTTATGAGCACTCCCTCAAATGGTGCTGACAGTGACCCACCCAATACCTTCATATACATGTATTCTTAGAAATCGCCCACAGGTGAGGGTGGGGACATGAGCTGGGGCATTTCTTCTAGAGCTCTTAATGTGATGTATATACCAAGGCAGCATGTGAACTATCCATTGGTCATCCCTCTCTCTGTATAATTCACTTTCTTTTCTGGTCATTTATCTCTTCTTTCATACTAATTTCTTAGTTGGTCATCAGTAATATACTACAAACTTTTTGTGTTTATCACATAGCTCTCTGTTGCCTTTTGGGTGACGTACAACGTTGATTCCTCAGAGAGTCTAGTATTCTGGAGGCAGCAAGAGAAAATTCCTCTTCACCTCTCCAAAGCCCCAGGGTAGTCTGAAACACATAGAAAAGACCATAGAAGCCACAAGTAGCAGCAACAGCAATTAGTCCAGGTACGTTGGCAATCAGACCCAGGCCCAGGTCCTTAGCACTTTATTCTAAGTTACCACAGAATAGAGGTTCATAACCTAGAGTCTGTGAACTTATTTCTTAATATTTTGATGCTGTATTTGAAAATAAAGTTGGTTTCCTTTGTAATCCTATGTGTTTTATTGTATGTATTCTAAAACATTCTGAGACGGGATTCCGTAGACTTCACTAGACTACCAAAGGAGAGGATGAGGAGGAGAAGGAGAAGGAGGAGGAGGAGGAGGAGCATTATATAGTACCTACTTTGTGGCAGGCAGTGTGCTAAGTGCTGTACAAATATTAGCTATTCACAGCAATGCTGGGAGGACACAGAAAGGTTAAGAACCCCTGCCTTAGAGGGCCCTAAATATCCAGTGCTCTGAACCCTCAAAGAACTTGGAGGGGGGGCGGTGCTAACCCCAGGAAGAACTCAGGTAACTCAAGTTGAGACCAAAAAGCGCCAGCCAGACGACTCAAAAGCATAGTTGGAAGCTACTTATACTTTCTTAATCTCCTGTTTTTGATAAACAAGTTCTGTGCTGCCTCACTGCCCCCAACCCCTTCTCCAAACATTTGGTATCATCCCTTTTTTTTAGACATCTTAAGAGGCAGTCACCTCCAGCATGGGCCACCTCTGTGTTTACTTGGTGTGGCCCAATTGATCATTCCATCTTTATTTTCTTTAGTGCCATTTCTCCTTCCTCAGGACTGGTACCTGAAACATGGAGTTTGTAAGTTTACAGATTCAGGGACTACCTGTGGTTGTAACTGAAATGAAGATATTCCACTTAAAAAGTTATCTGAAAAGCATGCTAATCAAAGTTTAATTTGTATTTTCCCCACTTAAAAGAAGAAAGCTGAATGTCCTTTGGGAATAGCTAATGTCAGTTTGACCTAGAATGAGTAAGTATACAGATAGGGACACATTTCCCCTGGTCAGGCAACATTTTTATTTTACATTTCTTTCTTTTCAATGTGTGCATTTACTCATTTATTTGTCATTGTACTGCTACTGGGTCTTTTCCTTGGCATGTGGGCAGGAGGCCAGGATTATACAGTGGGAGGAATTCAGAATGCTGTGACTCAGGGAGGAGGTTATCCAGGGCTTGGAATGCCAACTAATTAAATACCTGAAGAAAAAGAGTTTTCCCTGGCTGAGTTCCCACAAGTGTGGCCTATTAAGAAAATACTAACTAAGTGATCCAGCGTAGTGGGTAGCTGAAGGTCAGAGGTTCAAAGAATCTGTAGCAGAGTACAAGAGAGATGGACGATGGTGAGAAACCCAATGTAGAGCCAGCCTGACAGAAATACAGGCAGTAATGATTAACCACAGGCAGAACAAGGAAGTGACAGATCAGACAGTTGTTGATTAACAAGTTTATAGGTTATACTTATAGAGGCCAATTCTAAGTTGGAAATAATACGAGGTTTAATATCTAGGCCAAAACTTTAGCTTCCTTTTGAAATGCAGTTTGTAGGTTAGCTCACACAAAATATGATGATGTTCTCTACAGGTTTGTTGTTGTATCTGACTCTTTGTGACCATTGGAGGTTTTCTTGGCAAAGATGCTGGAATGGTTTACCATTTCCTTTTCCAGCACATTTTACAGATGAGGAAACTGAGGCAAACAAGGTTAAGTGACTTGCCCAGGATCACATGGCTGGTAAGTGCCTGAAGCCAGAGGCTCAGCACTCTACTAGAGCATCACCTAACTGTCCTTTTCTATAGGTGGGTACTAACAAGCAGTCTTATAGATTAGAAAGTTAAAGCATGCACATCTGGAATAGGAAAAGAGAACTTCCTTCAATGGTAAGACTAGTATGCTTATGAATCAAAAATAAGGTCATGTGATTCAACTAAATTGGGAATGAAATTTTGGATTCATATAAGTTTAGAAAGAAAATGGCCTCCCCCAAAACCTTAGTTATGTATATTTTCTGTTTCATAACTACATTAACAGTATAGAAAATGGATAATAGAGAAAAATGTGCTGTTAGAGTGATTCTCAAATGAAGATACTAATATTAGAATGACTTTTTAAGCTATTGATATAAATATGAATGAATCAAGACACTAAAAAAGGAGTCCCCAGCATTCTATTAAAAAAGAATTTTGAGTGTCTAGGCTTCCTCTGAACTCAGTTGTACAGTGAACTAGAAGCATGGCTCTGGTAAGGCCAGTTATGGATATTGTCCTCATACTGACCAGTTAATTTTACACGAGAAAAAATTCTCTTCCATGAAAACAGACTATACTTCTATCCTTTGACAACTGTTTTACAAATGCAAATTTGTGTTGCCACAGAGGGGCTGAGCTAGAAAACAAAGACAGCTTGCCGACTTAAAAAGTCACTCAAAGCACATACCCTACTGACGTCATTTCATCCACAAAGGACATCATATTGAAAAGAAATATGTGCAGCTTCCAGTCCTTGAGCGAGTATTTCACCTAATCTAGCCTCTTCTCATGTACCTATTTTCATTGCCATTTTTCTTAAAGCCTCTTATCCTTTAGTTTAGGAAGTGGTGGGACACTGGTTTATCACTATACATACATATACACACACACACACACACACACACACACACACATATATACATATATACGTATACATACATACACACATGTATTATATATAATGTATATATGTATATGTGTGTGTGTGTGTGTGTGTGTGTGTGTATATCAGCATTCCAGCTGAACTCCCCCAGTATTCTCTCCAAGCAACTTTAAAATAATGTGTCAAATTGAATTCCTGAGTGGCATAGCCAACAAAAGATCAGGTGAGACATTTTTCCAGCCCCAATAACTTAAGAGGTTGGAAGGAGAGGTCTGTGACCCTGAGGTGTGGATTGACCAGGAGCACAACTTTGCAGCAACACCAGCCATGGGCCTTGGAGGTGCTGGTAGCAGTAGCAGTTTTAGAAGCTCTAACCACACTGAGATGGTAAGAGGATTGAATAATTGGTCATAAAGAGATTACCGGGGTCCCCTGTGCTGGCACTCTTTGGCAATTTCATTGCCCATTACCCAGATCCAGGTAATAGTTCCAGCAAGGAGTGGAGCATTAGTTCTTATGGTTTCGAGGCAGCAGGGCAACTACATGGGTGAGGACCAGAGTACAGACCAGGAGACCAAAAAAATCCTGAGGCTTGGGACAGTGACCCGCAAGCCCAGGTGAACAGAGTACAGCTCTGACATAAATTCCAAAATCAAGAAATGGACTAGAAAAACGAGCAAAAAAAAAAAAAAAAGAACCTGACCATATAAAGTTCCTATGGTGAGAGGGAAGATCAAGACACAAACTGAGAAAAAAAGGCAGCATAAAAACATCTACAAGTAAAGCCTCAGAGAAAAATGCAGGTTGTATACAAGCTTAACAAAAATTCCTGGAAGAGCTAAAGAGTTACAAAAGAGCAAAAAATTATTTTTAAAAGTAAATAAGAGTAATAAAGGAAAAATTGGAGAAAGGAGAGCAATGCAAGAAAATTATGAAAAGAGAATTAACAGTTTGGAAAAGAACAAATATGCTCAAGAAAATAACACCTTAAAAACAGAATTGCCCAAAAGGTAAAAGAGGCACAAAATCTCACTGAAGAAAATAATTCCTTAAAAATTAGAATAGGCAAGTGGAAGGTAGGGAATCCATGAGACATCAAGGAACAATAAAATGAAGATAAAATAAAGAAAACATAGAAGAAAATGTGAAATATCTCACCAGAAAAACAACTGATATGGAAATTAGTTTCAGGAGAGAACATTTAAGAATTTTCAGGCTACCTGAAAGCCATGATCAAAAGAAGAGCCCAGACATCATATTTCAAGAAATTATTAAAGAAAACCATCTGATGGGGGAAGCCAAAATCGTAGAGTACAGGTCAGGACCCAGGTGAACTCTAACAACATTCCCCTCCAAACAATTTTAAAATAATGCCTCAAATAAAAATTTAAAGTAGCAGAGCCAACAAATGGTCAAAGGGAGAAAAATTGAGAAAGCAAGCTATAGGCCAATTTCCCTAATGAATATCAATGCGTTATGACCCAAAGGAATTTATACCAGGAATGCAGGGCTGCTTCAGTATTAGGAGAACTATAAGCATAATTGATCATATCAGTATCAAATACCACAAAAATAATACGATTATCTCAATAAATGCAGAAAGAACTTTTAACAAAATACAACACCCACTCCTTTTGAAAACAGAAAGCATAGAAATAAATGGATCCTCTTTACAAATGATAAGTACTGTCATTCTAAAACCAAGAGCAAGAATTATCTGTAATGGAAATAAACTATAGGCTTTCCCAATAAGATCAGGGCTGAAGCAAAGATGACCATTATCAACATTGTTATTTAATATTGTTTTAGAAATACAGCAATAAGATAAGAACAAATAAATTGAAAGGAGTAAGAATAGGCAATGAGGAAACAAAACTGTTTCTCTTCGCAGATGGTATAATGGTATACTTAGAGAACCTTCTAGAATCAACTAAAAAACTAGTTGAAAAAATTAACTTTAGCAAAGTCACAGGATATGAAATAAACCCACATAAATCATCACAATTCCTGTATATTACCAACAAAACCCATTTGGAAATAGATAAAAAGTGAAATTCCTTCTAAAATAACTGCTTACAGTATAAAATACTTGGGAATCTACCTGTGAAGACACTCTGAAGAACAAAATAAGAACTAAATTATGAAACACTTTTCATGAGCAGGCGGACTTCAGAAAAATCTGGAAAGACTTGTATGGACTGATGCTGAGTGAAGTGAGCAGAACCAGGAGAATATTGTACACAATAACAGCCATGTTGTACGATGACTGACTTTCATAGACTTAGCCCTTCATAGCAGTGCAAGGATCTAAGACATTTCCAAAAGTCTCATGATGGAAAATGCTATCCACATCCAGAGAAAGAACTATGGAGTTTGAATGCAGATCAAAGCATACTATTTGCTTTTTTTCTTCTCATTTTGTTTCTTCTTTCTAGTGGTTCCTCCTATTAGTTCTTATTCTTCCATACAATAGGACTAATGTGAAAATGTGTTTAATAGGAATGTATATGTATAGCCTAAATCAGATTGTGAGCTGTCTTTGGGGAAGGAGGGGGAGAAAAATTAAAACTCAAAAGCCTATGGAAGTAATTGTTGAAAACTAAAAATAAATTAATAAAAAAACCTGATTGGTTAAGTAAAACAAAGTATTTTATTGAGCCAGAATCTGATGAAATGCACAATCGTTAAATTTGCTGATTATTAATGGATGATAGCTATGACATATAAATGACTGATGCTTCAGGGCCTTTTCTACAAAATTTGTAACAATAATAGAATTTATGGTTTATATTTTTTTTAAAATAAAAAATCTGTGTGAAAGGAAAAAAAAACACTTTTCATACAAATAGATTTAAACAAATGGAGAAATATTAATTGTTCATGGGTAGGCCAAGAAAATGTAATAAAAATGTCAATTTTATCTAAGTTAATTTGCTGATTCAGTATCATACCAATCAGTCCACCAATGCATTATTTTACAGAAGTAGAAAAAATAAGAAAATTTATCTGGAACAATAAATTTTAAAAAAATGAAAACAACAACAACAATAAATCAGCAAAATCAATGGGAAAAAAAGTAAACGAGGGTAGCCTAGCACTACCAGATTTGAAATTGTATTACAAAGCAGTAATCATCAAAAGAATTTGGTACTGGCTAAGACATAGAGTGATGGATCAGTGAAACAGATTAGGTACACAATATAAAGTAGTAAATGACCATGTTGATTTAGTGTTTGATGAACCCAGAAATCAAAGCTTTGTGGGCAAAAACTCATTATTTGATAAAAAAAAAAACTGCTTAGAAAAATGTAAAACAGTCTAGCAGAATCTAGACATGGGTCAATATATCACACTATACAAAGAAAGATCAAATTTGGTACATGAGTAAGGAATAAAGGGTGATATCATAAGCAAATTGGGGAGCATAGAAAAACTTAACTGTCAGATAGCTCTGGGTAAGGAAAGAATTTATGTCCAAACAAGATATAGAGAGGATCATGAGAAAGTGGATAATTTTGGTTACATGAAATTATAAAGGTTTTGTAAAAACAAAACCAATGCAGACAAAATTAGAAAGCAAAAAACTGGGAGAAATTTTTTACATCATGTTTCTCTGATAAAGGCCCTATTTCTCAAATATCTAGGGAACTGAGCTATCAATTGTTGTTTTTGTTGTTCAGTCATTCAGTCCTGCCTGCCTCTTCATAACCCCATGGACTTCTATCCTCCACTATTTCTTAAATTCTGTCCAAGCTTATGTTCATTGGTTCTGTGACACTATCTGTCCATCTCAACCTCTTTCAAAAGTCATAGGCAAAAATCCTCTAGATCACTAATAATTAGAGAAATGGAAATGAAAACCACTCTGAGGTGGTACTACCTCACACTTGTTAGATTGCATAACATTATAGAAAAAGAAAATGATAAATGCTGGAGGAGATGTGGAAAAACAGATACACTAATGCACTGTTGTTAAGTGTTTAGATTGGGTCCAACCATTTATAAAACTGTGTATATGCTTTGACCCAGTAATACCAATGCTAGGTATGTATCTTAGAGAGATCAAAGAAAAATGAAAAAAGGCCTAAATGTACAAAAATATTTATAGTATCCCTTTTTGTGGTGACAAGGAATTGGAAAATTGAAGGAATGCCCGTCAATAGGGAGATGGCTGAACAAGTTGTGACATATGATTGTGATGAAATACTACTGTACTCTAAGAAATGGCAAGCAGGGTGGTTTCAGAAAAACACGAGATGACTTATATAAGCTGATGCAAAGTGAAGTGAGCAGAACCAGGAGAAGATTGTACACAGTAACAGCAATAGTATAATGAAGATCAACTTTGAAAGACTTAGCTACTCTTATCAAGACGATGATCCATGACACTTCCAAAGAACCCATGATGAAAAATGCTGTCTACCTCCAGAGAGAGAACTGATGAATTCTGAATGCTGATTGAAGCTTATTGTTTTTCACTTTATTTTTTGTGCTTTTTTATGTACTGGCTAATGTAGAAATATGTTTTGCATGATGTCAAATATATAATGGATATCATATTGCTTGTGCCTCAGTGGGTGGTGGAGTCACTGGAGGGAGATAGAGCATTTGGAACTCAGAATTTTTAAAACCATTGTTAATTTTTTTAAAAGAAGATATGAAATAGGTGGATATTGTGAATGCCTAAGTGTATTTATAAGTAGAAGACAGAAAACCATGGTCCATTTAATTGGTCTTTCTTACTGTAGGCCCACAAAAGGTAACTCTTTAGAGAAAAAAATGAAATGAGGCCATTGAATTTAGAGTTAGAAAGGCTGTTTGGAGGCATCTAGTCCAATCTTCATATTTTACAAGATAGAAACTGAAGCGCAAAACTAGAACTTTTTTCTCAGAATGGGAAAACTGAGGCTCAGAGAAGGGAAAGGACTTGTTCACAGGCTTTATACAAAGTGTACACCGCTTATTGGTGGCTCAGCAATAGGTATGATGAGACTGGCCTTGAAAGGTGTAAAAATTATTTTTTTTTAACTTTTTATTCTTTATATACTTGTGAGGATGTTAAGAGTGTTGTGTTGATGTTGTCTTTCTATATTTAAGAGGATGTCACTGACCATTGAAATAACACTATCAGATTTTTGGGAAATGAACTTGGGTTTCTCAAAAGACTCCATCCTTTTGCTCACAGAAAAGCATTTAAATGTGTGGACTAGATGCATATGAGCATGGTGACCAGCTTTTCCAAACCAGAAGTGGGACCATGCCTTGATCTTCCTTTTCCAAAATCTTATTAAAAGTATGCTTCTGGGAATTAAGAATGTTCTGGAGGGAAATCTTTATATATAGCCAGTATAAATATAATACTTAGCACAAGCAAGCACTTTCAAAAACAGACTGAGTTGCTTTTTTCAGTAGTGATCTTCCTATCTCTGGAACCATTTAAGAAGGCAGAAAGACCCGTCCTATATGGAGTTGGAGGTCCTCCCTTTATTGGGTAGAAATTGTGCTTTATGACCTCAAAGGTCCTTCCCAACTCTCACATGTGATATGTTTTGCATGGTGATTCACTTCTTAAAAATTAGATGTGTATAGATTGTGTCACATTTTGAATTCACTATTGGAACATGTTATTTAAAGGAACAGTAAGGTAATGTGACTAATTCATAATTCATTTGTTTTATTAGTATGGATTTTTGTATATTTAATTTTTTCTAAGCATGATACATACATCCATGTGTATGCTGTAACATGGTATAAATCTTTTCTGGGTTAGATAGGTGGATGACCCAGCCTGTTGCCTAAGTTCCTGACTCTGTAGGAAAATTACTACATCCAGGGAATGTAGCACTAAGACACATTTCACCTTTTTCTCTTCACTCCAATATCCATTAATAATATTTTACAACCATTTTATTGAATAGATCTTCATTTAACACCTAGGCGTTGAGAATTAAAATTGAGAAAGAAAATTTTGGACTCAGTGTTTTAGGCATACGCCTGCCAGAAAACAAAATTGATTAATTATTATTAAGCAAATTCTGACCATTCTGTATAGAGTGTGAGAGATGGGTAGTTAGCCCATGACTTTGAAAATTTCTAATACAAGCTATTTTGGAGTTTAAACTTAAAGCGTTTTCAAATAATAGGGTTTCACAGTCAAGATTAAACAAGGGTTCAGAGTTTAGGTAAGAAACTCAGAATAATAGTAACTTAATATGTCAGCACAGCCTTGAGAATTTTTTTTTCCTAAAACCATTCATTCCCATTTAGACCACTCCCTCTAAGGATTCTCCTTCCCATCTACCAAAGGTGAACTCATGAGATATTTGCCTTTGCTGACATAGTCTAAGATTTATTCCTTCTTTCAGGCTTACTCAAGAAAAATAAGTAGAGAGGACTCATCTGTAAAATGAAGAAGTAGTCTAAGTGGCCTCTGAGGACCCTTCCAGGTCTAGAACTATCAGCCTGTGTGAGGTTCCTTCCAGCTCTAAATCAGTGATTTCTACGACTTTTTTCCTGTGTAACTTCTAGTCATATTTCAGCATGCAGTCATCATAACCTTTCTTTGTTTGCATGCTTTGAGAAATTCTCTTCTTTGTACACAGTGACTTGCACACAGTGCTTAATAAATGTTTGATTGATTTCAGTGGCTGTTTCTAAGCACATTGCTTAGTTGAAGGCTAAGAGAAATGAATATTAAAGATGAGCCGTCCTCAAGATGTGAGAAGGGAAAGCAGCTGGAAGGATGAGCAATTATTCAGAATGTTGTAGGGGTAAGAAATGCTAAGGAAGACAGCCTAGCCATACCAGATCTTTAATTATATTATAAAGAAGCAATCATCAAAACTACTTCATACTGGCTAAGAAATAGAGTGGTGGATCAGTGAAATAGGTTAGGTACAAAAGATACAGTAGTCAGTGGCTGTAGTAATCTACTGTTTGATAAACTCAAAGACTCTAGCTTCTGGAATAACAACTCACTATTTGACAAAAACTGCTGGGAAAACTGGAAAAGTTTGTGGCAGAAACTAGGCATAGACCAACATCTTACATTGCATACCAAAATAAAGTCAAAATGGGTACATGATTTAGATATAAAGGCTGATCTTTAAACAAACTGAGAGAGCAAGGAATAGTTTACTTGTCAGATTTATGGAGAACGGAAGAATTTATAACCAAAAAAGATATAGAGAATATTATGAAATACAAATGAATAATTTTGATTACATTAAATTGAAAAGTTTTTGCACAAACAAAGCCCATGTAACCAAGATTATGAGGGAAGCAGAAAACTGGGAAAGAATTTTTATAATCAATATCTCTGATAAAGGCCTCATTTCTAAAACATATAGAGAACTAAGTCAAATTTATAAGAATACAAGTCATTACCAAACTGATAAGTGGTCAAAGTATGTGAACAGACAGTTTTCAGATGAAGAAATTAAAGCTATCTATGGTCATATGAAAAAATGCTCTAAATCACTATTGCTTAGAGAAATGCAAATCAAAACAGCTGTGAGGTACCATATCATACCTATCAGATTGGCCAGCATAACAAAACAGGAAAATGATGAATGTTGGAGAAGACGTGGGAAAATTGGAACACTAATGCATTCTTAGTAAAGTTGTGAACTGATCCAACCATTCAGGAGAGCAATTTGAAACTACGCCCAAAGGGCTACAAAAATGTGCATATACTTTAATGCAGCAATACCACCTCTAGGTCTGTATCCCAAAGAGATCATACAAATGGAAAAGGACCCACATGTTCAAAAATATTTATAGCAACTCTTTTCGTGGTGGCAAAGAATTGGAAATTGAGGGGATGCCCATCAGTTGGAGAAAGACTTAACAAGTCGTGGTATATGAATGTAATGGAATACTATTGTGCTATAAGAAATGATGAACAGGTTGACTTCAGAAAAACCTGGAAAGACTTATATGAATTGTTGCTGAGAAAAGTAAGCAGAACCAGGAGAACATTATACATGATAACAGCTACAGTGTGTGATGACTAACTTTGACAGACTCATTTCCTCTCAGCAACACAAGGATCCAAGACAACTCCAAAGGACTCATGATGGAAAATACTGTCCACATCCAGAAAAAGAACTATGGAGTCTGAATGCAGATCAGAGCATATTATTTGCTCTCCCTCTCTCTTTTTTCTTTCTTTCTTTCTTTTTTTTTGTTTGCTTGTTCTTTCTCATGGTTTCTCCCATTGGTTCTAATTCTTTTTTATAACATGACTAATGTAAAAATAGGTTCAATATGAATGTATATGTAAGAGCCTATATCAAATTGCATGCTATCTTGAGTGGGAGGAGGGGAGAGATGGGGAGAAAATTTGGAACTCAAAATCTTATGGAAGTGAATGTTGGAAAGTAAAAATAAATTAATAAAAGAAAAAAAAAGAATGTTGTAGGGGTTAAATTTGATAACTTCTGGGGTCCTTTCCAATGCTGACTCTTTGATTTTCATCCAAGTCAAAGAAACAAGCAAGAGAGCAAGCAAAGAGTGCTCAAAGGCTTGCATTCTGATGGGTTTTTTTTTAAATACACCTCCTCCCCCTTAGTGAAAGATATCTATGAATGAGTCTGCCTTTTCACAGACAAGCCCAGCCACAACTGTGATGGGAAGCAGCTACTGGAATTAAAAAGTGGCTGGTTTAGCCAAGCTCTGTTTCCTGTGTTAGCTTGTCTATGTTCTTAGGTTACTAATATTTAAAATATATGCAATTAGCTTGCCTTAGGGGCTTATTTGCTTAAAGTAACTATCCTTAAGCACTCTGCTTATAAAAAGGGGAGATTTACCATGTATTGACTCTTATTATGGTCCATATACTCTGAAGGAAAATTTTAATCATTATGAGAACAATAGTAAAATATATCACCATTAGACCTGATGCAGCTGAAGCAAATAAAGCAAAAACAAAATTATACTCCAATATCCTTGAAATCTTTGTTGTTTTATAGTAAATGTGGATTGTTTCTTAAGCTTTGTTTTTTGGAGCAGATGTGTATTTGCATAATGTGAAGATTTAGTTAGACTTATGAAAGGAAAATCACATCTCTGTTTTACAATGGGACTAATATATATGTATATATATGTGAATGTGTAAGTATATGTATATGTATATGTATGTGTATGTTTGTGTGTGTATGTGTGTGTGTATGTGTGTGTGTATATACATATATATATATATATATATATGTATATACACACACACACATATATATAAAGGATTACATAAAGCAATCCAGAAAACAAGCATATGATTTACACTTTGGTTCTAACCCATTCTTTGAAGAAGCCTGAAATTTATCATGAATGTATAACACTATGTCTAATTTTCAATAGAGTGTATAAAGGTATGACTCATCTGTAGGAAACGATTCTCTTTGTATCCTTGGGAAATCAACTTGTGCTGATGTACTTTCCTCCCCTTTTCCCTGCCCCCCCCAGCCTCCCTGCAATTCCCCCTTAAAGATTTGTATGCTGGGAAGCTTCCTTGTAAATGTTAAATCAGAATCTTCAGTAATATCAAATCGAGCAGAATAAAACTAAAAGTTTAAAGTAGTGTGATACCAAATTTCAAATGGATAGCCCACGTTGTTGTGCCCTGAATTATAATGTCTCATTATTTTCATTTATTTAGTTCCAGAAAGACTCCTGTGCACCAATTTACTAGGTTCCAGCCTCACACTACCACCACCACTACTAAGGGAATGGTTGATTGTGTACATAGCACACTCATATTACACATATTTTATTATGAGCACAAAAGAAAAGTCATATTTGTATTAGGGATCTAAAAAACATAATAACAGCATTTCTTGGGTGTGCAGACAAAGGTAACAAGAGCTGATCACCTATTAGGAAAAGATGAGCCAATATCAGATATATTAAATCTATTATGAATCCAGGTCAGTAAAATCTAGGTTGGGCCAAAGCAGATTATGGTAAATTATCTCCACTTTAGCTTTATCATGCTTGGAATTAGAGAAAGGAGAGGTAACATATATTCATAATGTACTAGTATGAGCAACTAAAATTTTTTGCTACTTGGTAAAGACTGACCTTCACCACTAACAGGATTCTTCTTAAATACTATGTTATAAGCAAAGCTCTAATTAGACATTTTTGTGCCTAAGGAAGGAGCACAAAACAAGCCCTTTATATCTGTGTCTTGTTGGAACGCGGGGAGCAGGTAGTGGAAAAAGCTTAGGAAAGAGCCAGGAAGGAGGACAAAAGTGCAACTATGGGGAAGAGGGATATGAAACCCTGGAACATTGGTGTGAGGGCTCCTGGTATAGAGGACAGAGTAGGTCTGGGTGAGGGAGTAACTTATCCTTGCCCAAGACCTGGCAGCTACCTATTTTAACTAATTATTTGTGCTAATTAAATGTGAAACTCCAATGATTCTAAGCTGCTGAATGTCTGCAGTCCTGTCAGCACCATATAAATTTGGCATTCTGGTGCAAAGCACTATTTGCACACTCTAGTTACGGGCCTGGGTATGAGAGGAGAACTAAAAACAAAACATTCGGTGCTATCAGAACTCTACAGCACAAGAGCCACATTTAAACATGTTCCCTTTTTGACATTATTGAAAGGTACCACTGAAGCAGCTTTCTTATCTTTGCAGCACTGGCTGACTAACTTTAAAGGAAGCTTTGGTTTCTTACAATAGGACATATGAAAGACTTGAGGAAAAGATTCTGGCAGAAGGGAAGTAAGGTCATTCAGCAAAATTTAGATAGCTTTAGGCTTTTAAATAACTTATAGAAATCTTCCAAAGATCTCTTTCTAGTCCTTTTGTTTTATGATTCTATGCTAGTGAACAAACTTTAGCCTTCTCTAACTCTGAAAAATTACAAATAAGAATTTTCATAAATTTAATGAATGTTAGATGAAGCATCTTCTTGATTTGATCTTTACATAAAGGACAGCCCTATGAGGCTAATGTCAAAAATTCTTCTAATATTATCTATTCAAATGACTACAGCAGGTCATGACATTCACAAAATAGAACCGATTTTTTATAGTGTCTGGGAAAATAGGAACAAACCATAAATATTAATATATTTAATTTTGATTAAAATGTGTTTATTGAATTCTGTGACTAATCATGGAAACCATAACATCTTTTGGGATTTGTTTTCCTTGTAAGCAGTAGCACCTAAACACTTTGTACTCATTGGTAAAGATGTAGAAGTTCTTTACAAGCACAAATATAAAACAATTGTGATGTATTTTATAATTGAGTATCTTGTTTCTTTACATTTAGACAAGTTTTTTTTAAATAATAAAACAGCATCAATAGGCTGTAATGCTTTTAAGCATTTCCTCAGTTCTTAAGAACATACATACAGAAGATGTTTGGAAATGATTAGATAATATTAAAGTAAATATTCTTTTTTATATTTGCATCTTTTCCTTGAGTGAGTCTAGTCCCCAAGAAATAGTACACATCCTAGGTTATAAAAACTTTACCAATGAAAAGTGGAATATTTTTTAAAATTCCTTCTCTATTTTAGGGAAGAATTCTTAGGTTCCTGTATGCCAATCTAAGGCAATATTCTGAAGTTAGGGATTTCAAAATTTTCCTCTTCTACCTTCTTATATAGGTAGATTTGGAGTATACACTCAAGAGCATCGTTAGGGTACTGCATCTTTAACAGAAATAGAAACTGACTCTTTTTTCCTACCTGGGTCTCAGAGACACATTCTCTTTGCCTCTTCTACTTTGGTGTTTCCCATAAGACAAAGACGTGAGAAATAGTCCTGTGTAGACATCATTTTGGTTTAGAGTCCACTATAAACAATAGCATACTGTCTTCAGTTGGCCGCTCATTCTCTTATTCTGGTTTTTGGTTTATGAGCAAGTGTACTTTTTGATGTAATGTTATTTCACATGACTTTGCTAAACTCTTGTATTTCTTTGCAACCCAAACTTCTTTTTGGTGGCAAAACTTTTTTCAGTCTAGTTGAATGCTACTCTATTTGTATTTGAGATAGCTATAAATGCTAATATGTTATGTCAAGAACAAAATGGGTTAAAGGAGGAATAATGATTTAACATTCTTAGAAAAGACAGCTTTTGGACCCTTTCCCCCAAGATGGTGCTGAAGGTGAAGAAGGAAGTGGTTTCCCCTCTTCCCAAGATAGAAGCCAAATCCAAGGGCTTCAGGGCCAAGAAGGCAGTGGTGAAGGGTATTCATAGCCACAAAAAGAAGAAGATCTGAACATCCCCCACCTGCCAGCAACCCAAGACACTGAGACTTCGATGGCAGCCCACATACCCTCAGAAAAATGCCCCTAGGAGAAATAGGCTTGATCACCATGCCATCATCAAGTTTCCCTTGACCACTGAGTCTGCCATGAAGAAGACTGAGGACAACGGCACCCTCGTCTTCGTTGTGATCATCAAGGCCAACAAGCATCAGATCAAGCAGGTGGTAAAGAAGCTGTATGACATCGATGTGGCCAAGGTCAACACACTGATCCAGGCTGATGGAGAAAAGAAGGCCTATGTCCAACTTGCCCCAGACTATGATGCTTTAAATTTTGCCAACAAAATTGGAATCATCTAAACTGGGTCCAGCTTTCCCACTCTGCCTACGATAAAAAAATTTTCAGTATAAAAAAAAAGAGAGAAGACAGCTTTTACTTACCTCGATTCTGTTCAAATTACCACATGATACCTGGTGAATATCACAAAGCCCATCACAGTTTTCCCATGAATTCTGGAGCCTATATTATAAAAGTTGTGGTTGTCATCTTCATTCGTTTATTCATTTGTTCTGCAGATATTCAATGAGAATTGGCTATGCAGGGCACCTTGAATAAGAAATTGTGTAAGATATGAGTCCTTCCCTCAAGGAGCTTACCATCTCATGAGAGAAAGGCTATATAACACAGTGTGTACCATGAAAGGCAATATGTGATAAGTGCAGTATGGGTGCTGTAAAATAAGTTCTTTATAAGTACAATGAAGAGAGGGGTCTTTACCAGCTTTAGTGATCAAAAGGGGTCTGTGAAATAGTGGAAAGAATACTGAAATGTGAATCAGGAGACCTGGTTTCCATGAGCACAACTCAGCCACTAATTAGCTATGTGACACTGAACAAGTCATTTTACCTATCTGAATCTCAATTTTATTATCTGTAGATTAGAAATAACAATACCATTCCTACTTACATAATAGTATTGTTTGAAGGATACTTTTAAATACTCAAATAGATCTATGATCTCACTAGTTTGGGAGTTCTCTCCATTGATGCAGATTGCAACCCCTGCATGCCATGCCATCCTACATGACTCTAGTCTAGATTCTTATACAAGTTTGCAAGAGAGGGCCCATCTGTTGTCCATGAAACTTCCCTTCCTTTCTCCTGATGTTGCAAGGGCACATAGGGAATGTTCTGGCTGTTTGCTTGTTATTCCTTCCTCTTGTTGGATAACCACCCCATCTTTTCTACATGTAATATAATTCCTTGATAACATTCTTTACTCTTATTCTTCAGTTTGTCAGTTGATTATACGCTGCTGCCTGCTCACACTTATGATGAGTGAATGAAGCATTTATTTTTTCTGCATTAAAGTTGTTCTAAAAACAAAAGCAAGAAAAAAGAAGTAAATAAAAGAAAATATACTTTAGTCTGCATTCTCAGTCAGTCAGCTCTCTATCTGGAGGTAGATATCATATTTCATCATAAGTCCTTGGCCTTGTGGTTCGTCATTGTGTTAATCAAGTGCCAGGCCTGAAGTCAAGAAGACTCATCTTCCTGAGATCAAATCTGGCCCCAGACACTTACTAGCTTTGTGATCCTGGGAAGGTCATTTAACCCTGTTTGCCTAAGTTTCCTTATCTGTAAAATTAGCTGAAAAAGAAAATGGCAAACCATTCTAATATCTTTATGAAGAAAACCCTAAATGGGGGGGGGGGTCACTAGGAGTTGGACATGACTGAAATGACTGAACAACAACCAAATTGTTTTGATCAGAATTACTAAGTCTTTCAAAGTTGATTATCTTTGCAATATTGCTATTATTTCATAAATTTTTTCTCCTGGCTCTGCTTACTTCTCTTTGTATCAGTTCTTACAAGTCTTCTCAACTTTTTCTGCAACTACCACCTTCATCATTTTTTACAGTGCAATGATATTCACCACATTCATTTACCATAACTTGTTCAAGCATTCCCCAACCAACAGACAGCCCTTCACTTTTGAATTCCTTGCCACCAAAAAAAAGAATTGCTATAAATATTTTTGTGCACAAGGGTCCTATCATTCTACCTCATAAAATAATTCTTTGGTAATATAGTTGATATGACATTAAAAGTAGAAATTAATTTTTGTAAGTATTGTCATTTTTATAGCATGACATATGGGAGGCTTTGGTTTCTTACAATAGCTAGGAAGATTCCAGATATAGAGTAGGAGAAATGGGGCAGAGGCGAAGTATCAGGCGGCAGAACTGGCTATATTCATAACAGTAGCAGTGTGTTAAACATGATGAACCTTTTGACTCTCAAAAATCTCCCCCCAAGGATACCCATTAGTTGGGGAATGGCTGAACAAGTTGTGGTATATGATTGTAATGGAATATTATAGTGCTCTAAGAACTAATGAAAGGGGTAATTTCAGAAAAACCTAGTAAGATTTATATGAAATGATGAACAGCGAAGTGAGCAGAATACAGAGAACATTGTACACTCTAACAGCAATATTATAATAATGATCAACTGTGAAAAACTTCTTTATTCTGATCAATACAGTGATCCATGACAATTCCAAAGGAGTCATGATGAAAAATTTTATCTACTTCCAATGAGAGAATTGATGAACTCCGGGTGAGTGTACATTGAAGCATATTTTAAAATTAATTTATTTTGATTTATCAACAATCACTTTCATATGCTTTTGAGTTTAAAATTTTTCTCCCCCTTCCCCCCTACCACCCTCCCCAAGATGGTGCACAATCAGATATAGGCTCTACATATACATTCCTATTAAACATATTTTCACATAAGTGATGTTGTAAGTAAGAATTAGAACCAGTAGGAGGAACCACCAGAAAGAGGAAACAAAACTCAACAGAAGAAAAAAAAATAGCAAATACTATGCTTCGATCTGCATTCAAACTCCATAGTTCTTTCTTTGGATGAGGATAGCATTTTCCATCAGGAGGCCTCTGGAGATGTCTTAGATCCTTGTATTGCTGGGAAAGGTTAAGTTTGTCAATATTAGTCATCACACAACGTGGCTGTCATTGTGCACAATGTTCTTATGGTTCTGTTCATTTCACTCAGCATCAGACTATACAAGTCTTTCCAGGTTTTTCTGAAGTCCACCTACTCATCATTTCTTATAGCACAATAGTATTCTATTGCATTCATATACCACAACTTGTTCAGCCATTCCCCAATGGATGGGCATCCTCTCAATTTCCAATTCTTTGCTACCACAAAAAGAGCTGCTATAAATATTTTTGTACATGTGGGTCCTTTTCCCATTTGTATGATCTCTTTAGGGTATAGCCCTAGAAGTGCTATTGCTGTGTCAAAGGGTATGCACATTTTTGTAGCCCTTTGGGCATTGTTCCAAATTGAAGCATATTTTTTCACTTTATTTTTCTTGGTTTTTTTGCAATGTGGTTAATGTGGAAATATGTTTTACATGATTTCACATGTATAATGGGTGTCATAATGCTTGCCTTCTCAGAACCTGGGGAAGGGAGGAAGGGAAAGAATTTGGAAGTCAAAAAACTGAATGTTTTAAAAAAAATCTCCACCCCGGGAAAGAGGTTTGTTGTTATTGTTGTTTTCATAATACAGCTGGGTCCCAATTAGTGAGAATAACAAATCCTCTGAAGTGGTTGCATGTATTCAGATTAGCACTATTCAAAATTACCACTATGTAGAATATGGTCATTGATTCCAGTCTAATGGACATAACACAGTGGTGATTTCAAAAAATGGGAGCACATCAAGGATTCATTATTCCCACTAATCAGGATATAGCTGTACCATGCTAGGTAACTGGGAGAATGGTGGTACCATTAACTATACACAATGAATATCAACATCAGTAAAATTCACTTGTAGAATCCCCCAACAAAATTAATCTCTAAGTACTAAAACTTACTTTTTATTAATTATATAATTTAATTTTCTTTTGTTGTATTTGCTTTATTTTTTGAGCAAAGTGTACATCTTATTAACTACTACTGAGCATGCTAAAAGTCTATCTCCCTTTTTCTTCTGGCTATTCCAGTTTTAATGAAATTATAATGATAATCCTTTCATCTACTTTTTGTCAATGTTTGAGTGTTATTAAATTTATCAATAGGCAGAGTGGTAATCTTTTTTTATACACTATAGTGTTTAAATCTACACTTTTAAATCTATTTTTTAAACTATCTACAAGACTATAGAGTAGCAGGAAACAGTATAGTGCCAACCAACTTCCCCCCCCAAAAGAAAAAAATAAAATATCTTCCTAACATCTACAAAATGTACTGGATCAAATCTTGATGGGAGACTCTAGAAAAAGCCACAGTCATTTTTCTAACCCAGTTCCATGCAGCAGTGTCTGAGATCACTCAGGACTGGGTGACTAGGAGTACTCCTCCACAAAGCCCTCTAGTGCACGGGAAGAGACTGAACTGGGAGCAAGAGGTACCCCAGTCCATGTGTGGGGAGTAAACAAAACCAAAAAAAATGTACTCAATAAGTACAACAGCGTAAGTGGAAAGAGCAGAACAAATAAATTGGACACTGTATGGTTCTAAGGACCAAGCTTGGCCCTGGAGAAGAGATAAGAAAATACAACTTAATTTCTTCTTTGCTGAAGTCTGGGACGATAGGTGTGAAACATGGCATATTTTCTCAGACTCAGTTCATGAGTTTTTTAATTTCATTGAACTGCTTCCTCCCTCCTTGCCCCAATCCTTTTTAAAATAATGTATCACATGGAGCAACTTTCATGGTAGGGAAAGAGGGACAGATTTGGACAGAAATAAAGGTGATATAAAAGCAAAAAATATTATCAGGATTTTTAGGAAAGAAAATGGGTTAGGTATGTAGATTTGGGAATCATATGTTTTGATATAGCAATTGAAACTGGGGGAACTGCCTAATGTACAGAAAAGAAAAGAGAGATAATATTGGACCTTATGGAATTTCAGTAGGGGTAAGATTAGGAAGAACGAGCCAGGAAGCAGAGTAGGAAGTCAGGGAGATAGGAAAAGAAGCTGGTAGAAGGGGATGTCAGGGAAGAGAAGTTTTATATAAAATGTCAAAAGATTATGTTTAATGGAAATATAGACAAAAGCACATTCATTCTTTTCAATCTCTTGCCTCAAATGTCAGTGAATTGGGGAATGAAGTAAGTAGAATACTGATTTTTTTTTTAACAGCTTCTTCAGCTTCTAGTTTTTCTTATCCATCTCACTGTCAAATATACTCTCTCATCTCCCTCAAATAAAGCTTAGGATGTGTTTACATGTGGTCTACCAGATAAATAGCTTGTCAGTTCAATCCAATAACCAGCTTCTCTGATTGTATAATTGAATTGATTGGGCATTTGGCATCATATAGACACAGCCTTGGCTTTTGAAGCTTTTTATTTTGGTATCAGGTACCAGAGAGAAAATAGATCCATTAAGTTACATTGAGATAACCATAATGATATTTCTTAATGATTTTTTCCATGATTGATCTACTTTAAATTACTTCAGTGCTTTATTTTCTATCCTAGGCAGCTGCTACCCTTTGACCTACTTCCCCACCAACTTTGAGTAGTTCTAATAAGTTCCTATGTGAGATCTGTAGGATCTTTAGGATTACACAGTACTTAAGATTTCATTGTTGTCTGTAGTGGTTTTAAATACTGTGATCTCAGGAAGGGTTTCTAATGGGTTGATCAATAATAAGTTAACATCTTTTAGTTCTTTTAGAAATAATGAAGAATAGAATTAATTTGGTAGAGAATTTAAAGGCTAGCATTTTAACTTTCTATTCTGTCACCAGCTGGTGACTTTATTTTAGCATGCAAGTATTATCTTCCATCTTATATAGCAGGAATATAAGTTCATTCAAATATTACAAAGGAATCTGACCAATCTTAGAGGAGAAATCCATAGGTATAACCAGTTGCTATTCATTTCAAGCTCATATATAAGAATACTGTATCGTTTATAATCATGTAGTCAATTCCATTCTTTGTGTCGGCTTTTATAACCCAAAAGGTTCGGCTAGGTAGAAGTTTTCTGAAGAGCCTAAGAGCCCAATCACGTACAATACAGCATTCACATCATATTAGCCCTTTTCCAAAGGTTTCTTTTCTGTTTTCCAAATTACATTCTTGCAAATCAAGAACCTCTAAGCTCAGAACAATTTGAATTTCATTTTCCAGTCCAGATGCTCCCTTCCCAGCCCCCCGCAGCAAAGCCTTCAAATTAAAGAGTCATTTTAACCATTCCATTTCAGATCCCTGAAAACCTTTTTCCTCTTAAGGAATTTTCCTTTAAATCCCACAAAATGGTTAGCTGCATCTTGGAGAGTCGTTAGGATACAGCCATGAATAGGATCATTTCTACATTGCCATGACATCCTATTAAAAAAAAAAATCTGAGCATCAGTGACAGTCACATCAAGCATCTGGTATCATCAAATGTATCTGTCGGTCATGATGGTAAAACAAACAAAATTGCCAATATAGAAACGACCAAAAACAAATCAACAATAACAACCATACTGCCAGAGAATGTAATAGTATTGAAAGAGTCATTTGAGCACATAGTCTTTGTATGGACCTGGTAATGCGCTTTGTTGTACTCTGGCTCAGCCTCTCTGCTTCAAGCTCCTTCCCTGACCCATCACTTGGGTAAATTACAGTCCACCACCCACTTGCTAGAATGCCCTCTCACCTCCTTTCCAGATTACTAGGAACTTTCTCTTGTCTAAAACATTGACTTACCTCCTCCATGAAGCCTTCCTTAAATCCACTTATCCCAAATTTTCAAAGAATCCTTAAGCATTTATGTGCTGTGTTAGTAGGCTCGTGTTGAAATTAGGAAGATCAGTTGTCAGATTCATTAATTTGGGGCCCTGTTTCCTTTCCTATCATCGACTAGATTCCACTGTTTGAATTTCCTCCTTTATTATAGTCATTACTGGCTCTTAGCTAACGATAATCTGTTTGAGTTCACAAGCATATTAGAATTTCACAGTTTCTATTTCCCGGCAGAGGCTCAGTCAATATTTTCACAAATTGATATCTATAATCGGGTCTTCCTTAAGCTAACAAAGTAGCATGGCTTAAGAATAACAATACAAATAAGAATTCAAATACATGAGAATTTGAATTCACAAATTTCCTAATTATCCTTCTCTGGACTTTAGCCTCTGTTCAGTTTTTTAGCTGTTAGTGTCCATATAACTCTATTGCTGAAATAACTTGTACAAGTACTTTTATTTCTCTATTGTTCGTGTTCTTTTATGTTTTTATATATGTACCTCCTAGTACATTGAAACTTCCTTTGGCTTTGGAATCAGAGGATACAGGTTCAAATTCTGCTTCCATTACTTACTACTACATGACTTTGGTCAGCTCCTTTCCCATTCCTGGGCCTCAGTTTCCTCATCCATGAAACTAGATGGCCACTGAAGGTCCTTTCTGGCTCTAAAACTGTGATCCTATGAACTGTGCTTTGTTTTTCCATTTGTCCTGCTCCACAGTACCCAGTGTAGGGCTCTCCTTACAGTAGATGCCTATTAAATATTGCTGACTGACTGTAAGTTCTGTTGACCGGTCTCATAGAAAGCAGCAATGGAGAATCAGGGAAAAAATCAAACCCAATTCTCCATCTGCTATGACTTGTGTCAAAAGCCAAAATGGTAGTTTTAGCTGCCAGGAGTTTTTAGTCAAATGCTTTCTCTTGCCAATGGGAAAATGTACATCCTGCTTAGTATGTTAGTTTTGTGCAGGTAGATTAAGATAGATGCTACATATATGGAATAATAAATCACCTCTCATTTTTAGATTCTTTTCTGTGGCAGGTAACAAGAAAATTCAAAATGGGGGCTTTTGCTTAATTCATTTTGATAAAAGATGACCTGTCGCCATCCCCATATTGTACCTCTGGCTCTGGCATGTAGGCATTTTGACAGATATATAGAAATGAAATAACACCAATGGGAAGAAAGGCTATCCTTCTACTGCCTTAACCTCCAGGCTTCACTAGGCCTAACCTTTGGAAGTTGGCTGGTTTTCTTAGCTTTTAAAACTGTGAAGAAACATGCCTTGCTTTATTATAAATCATCTCAACAACTGGGCTTAAATGTAGTGCTCGAGGCATGGAGTGCCACAGTCTGAAACTTTTGCCCCAAAGGTCTCTCTCCTGACGTGATTGTGTTCAGCATGGGAACTCTAAATTGTAGACGACTCAGGTGAGCAGAGTGTCCAAGAAAGGGCTGTAAGGTAGAAGTTGTCTCCTGTGGTATCTATTCTTAGTATCACAGAAAGAAGAGTGAGCACCCTGAATTATACCCTATGATAGATGGGGATCCAGTTTAGAGATCAGAGAGTAACAAACAGTAAGCATTCATTAAGCACCTTGTGTGTGCCAGGCAGTGTGCTAGGACCTAGAGATACAGAAACAACAAACACTTTTCTGTACAACTTGCGAAGGATTTTGGAGGAGGAAACACTTAGCTCTTTGGTGAATCTCATCTACACCTGCTCCGCTCTTCCTCTATGTAAAACATTTTCAGTCCCTACATAGTATATGAGAGAACATCACATTACACAAAGCATAGTTCACATACAAAGTACATATTGCTTAATATCATGTGGTAGAACTGCATAAAAGAGGTATGTATAGCATATGTAGGCTCATAATATATAATATCACATGGTGGAATCACATATATTTATATACACACATTTTATTCGCTATGTGCAATACTTTCCTTAAAGCTACGTGCAGCCTAGTTACATGAATTACTAAGTACCACAGGCTATATGAATGGCACTACCCCTACTCTACCCCAGAATTCATGTGTCAATCTGATCCCTGGCCGCATATTATGGGTTCTTCTGTTTTAGCCCATTGTCGCTTCTAAAAAACTATCCTTTTAACTTTCTGAGAAAGTCCTTAGGCACATTTACCCCCAAAAGTATTAGGACATTTAGGATACATCTTCCATTTGAGTCTTTAAATGTGGATTATCAATCAAGAAAGCAATTGCTTCTAGACGTAGCCTGCCATCTGTTGCCTAGGCAGAAAGTCCATCATGACAGGGCAAGCTTAGCAAACTTCCACAATCCTTAAGAAGTTATCAATATGAAGCAGCTTTTTCATCTGGATCTTGACCCAGATCCTTTGTGTATTGTCAAGTGTGAACTGTCCATCTGCAGCTATTGAATAGACATTTCATCATGTCCATTTCTCTCTGTTCACAGAGTAAATGCAAAGTACTCTCCAAAGGACAACAGGTATATTGTCCTTTCAGGACCCTGATCATTCTCTAGATCTACTTTTATAAACTACCAGATTGTCCATTCACTCTACTATATTCTCAGTGTCCACTCTCTTGTATTTTTCCAAGACATCAAGATACCATATATCTTGTTCCTTACAGTGATCTCAAGTGTCATTATTTCTTGTCCCTCTGTATGTTTTTCTGAACTGAGACCTTAGCTGAGACTTCTCTAAATTATCTCTTAACTGACCAGTGCAATGGTGGTGAATCCTTACATATTCTCTGACAATCATAGTATTTCTCCAGGTCTCATTCCCAAACATTAACATGCATGGACGAAAGTTGGTAGCATCATACATGGTTGCATTACTGGCATGCCCTAAAAAGGCCTATGTTGAGGCTTCTTCTCAGGCCTCAATATGCCCAGGTATGATTAAAGCCCTCTGGCTGTACATATCCTTGAGGATGATGCATACGCAGATACACACCATACATACATACATACATACATACATACATACATACATACATATGTGTATACATATATAAATACATGAATGCATGTATCTACCACATGCAAGGCATTGTGCTGGGGTTACAAAGACAAAAAATGGAAAAAACAGCCCTTGTCCTCAAGGAGTTTACAATCTATTTCTAGGGATATGATTACAAGCAAATAGGTAGAAAAGGTATAAACTGAGGAAAGAGAGTGCTAAAAACTACAGGGATAAGAAAAAGCTTTCCAGAAAAAATGGCAACTGAACTGAGTTATGAAGGAAACTCAAATCTCTCAGAGACAGAAGGGAGGAGAAAGTATAGTCCAGGCCTGGGTAATGATTGTATTTAATTATTAAAGAAAAAGAAGACAGGTTGGTAATGTGGGGAGAATGAGGTGTGTTGCATGGGATAGCATGATTCTACCTGCTGCGTCATGGAAATGGAGATTTTCACAGGTCTCTGCCAGTAGTAGTTGCTGGCATGGTCTGAAGGATAGAATAGAGCCACTTCTTCCCCAGTTCTCTGGCCATTCCTTTTCTTTTCTTCCAAAGGTTTTAATAATTGGCTTCTACTACCACTTTTTATTTCTGCTAAAGATCTCACAGTTCTGCTGTGTAACAAAACAAAAACCTATCACCTTCCCCTTCCTAAGCACATAGCCCATCCTTCCTCCTCAACACTGACTGGAATAAGAGACTTGAGGAGCAAAGATTGCCTCTTTAGTATATGCTTGGAGTTGTGGCTCAGCAGCTAATTTAAAATGCCTCCTCTGAAGTGGGAGTCTATACTCAGTAACCCAGTTCTGGTATATATACTTGAAAATAATGAAAATAGAACTTAGGTGAGGGGTTCTTGACCTTTGTGGTATACCATGGGTTCCTTTGGCAGTCCTAGTGGAGGCTATAGACTCCCTCTCAGAACACTATTTTTAAAAGCATAAAATGCTAAAATATACTTGTATTTTGGGCACACCAAATTGCAACTATGAACAAATTTTCCTAATTGCTTATTTGTCATATGATGCTTTATGGATTCTAAAGAATTTTATGTACATTTCCTCATTTTACCAGAAGTATTATGGACATCATGCTCAGGTGACTAGTATTGTAAAGTACTGTACTGGAGATATGTCATTAATTATATAGGCTTTTATAGGCTAGCCTTGGGGATCTTACCAAACTGTATGTTATATTGTTTCTATGGGGAAAATGGATTCTGAATTCCAAGTGATTGACTTCACATTATAAGTTTGCAAAAGAAAAATTCTAGAATGCAATGCAAATTGAAATTACTTGTATTTTTCTGCAGTAATTTGTAAAATTAGAGACTTAAAGCAGGAAGGAACTTTGAAAGTTATCTAGTATAACCCCTTCATTTTGCAGAGGAGAAAACTGAGAATCCATTCATTCACTCATTCAGCGACCATCTATTGAGCATTTTTCTATGTAGATAGTACTCTACTAGGTGTTGAGGAAGATATAAATATCACTAAGCCAAGGGTCTCTCCTTCCCTCTTCCACTTAGTGGGACAAAATTGGTAAGAAAAGTGACTTCTCCAGTTTTCTAACCAAAAATAGAGAGGGGGAGAAATAAAGTCTTTTTTTCCCTAAAAATACTGTTTCAAACACAAATACCCTCTGCCCACCAGCTCCAAAAGGGTTCAAGATTGATTACTGCTTTTGCCCCTTGGGTATGTAGCCCTGAGTCAAACCAACTTTCTTTTGCCTACTTTGGGCACAGATCTCATATATCTTTTTTATATCCACTTCCATTTAGGGCTGACAAAACCTGTTCTGTAGCAGATCTGGAGGTTTTGTTTTTTTTTTTTTTTTCCCTTGCCCATATGTCCCAAATCATTATGATTTCATATAATATAATCGTAATGTCATCATGGCTTTCCTGGCTGTGGAGCAGTCAGACTAATCTTAACTCAGAAAGGATTGGTTACGAACATTTAGCTTCAGCTACTCCCTGGATAACAGTCTTCCCTTCTGGCCTGTGGGAATGAGTAAAGGCAGAGGTAACCTGTTCATTCGGCGAAAAGAGAAGTTCCAATTTGATTACAACAGAAATGAAGAGTACTATGAAAGAAAACTGGAGAGATATTTTGCAGCTATTATGTAGGGCCATAAATTCCAGTTTAAGAAGTTTGTGTTTTATCATCAAGTCAGTATGGAACCATTGACATTTTTTGAGGAGGAGAATGGTATAGTCAGAACTGTGCCTTAGAAAGATTATTTTGATGCTTACATGAAAGACAGTTTAGAGGGTAAAATGGAAACCTGGTTTTTCTGGAAGTCCAGACAAGTGATGATGAATACCTGAGTTAGAGTCATGGCCTTGTGAAGGGAGAGGATATGATGGATGTGAAGGATATTGTGAAGATAGAAATGACTAAATCCTATCACTTAGCAGTTATTTGAATCAATGAGTAGGGGATATGAGAGAAATAAGTCAAGAATTATTCTGAAACTTTGAACCTGATTGAATATGGTGGTATCCTTAAGAGAAATACGGAAGTTGGGAAAAGAGGTGGGTGGATCTATGGGGGAATATGACAAGTTTGCCACAAGTGTCAGTAGAACATCCAGGTGGAGGCAATTGGACATATGAGACTGGAGTGATCAGAAAAGTGATTGGAGTTATGGGAAAAAAAAAATGTCTATTGCACCAAAAGTGAGCTGAAATTAGTATAAGCCTAAATCAGACTCAAAATTGAATAATAGAAGAAAATGCTGTGTCAGATAAATTTTTTTTTTAATAGAAACTTAAAGTTGGAAGGAACTCAGTCATCTGGTCCAGGGGTATCAAACACACAGACCACATTGAAGCCTGCAGCATTCCCCAGTGAGGCCTAAATCAGATTAAAATGTAGTTGGGAAATATTTAATCAAAAAAATAGAAATAAGATAGAACAGAGATAATGTTAATATGTAATTCTCTACATCAGTATGCACCTGCAGGGTTCCTTATTAAAGTTTAGTGACCCTGTTTCTATTGGAGTTTGACAACAGGCAGTCTAATCCATTCCCAACTCTTTTACCAGAATTGTATCTCCATGGCACTAGGTGTCCAGATGTCTATGTATCCTATTCATACTGTTTCTTAAAGGAGAGACATTACACAACTTTCCAGAGTTGTAGCCCTGAGTCAGATATTGTAGTATGCACATAGTAGTGTGCTATGGTATTCATAACCCAAGTTGGGAGAGGGTGTCCAAGATTTTTATAGTTGTATAATGAACTGCAGTCATGTGATTGAATGGATTATGCTTTGATGAATAGCTGAGTGGTGCTAATGATTTTTATTGCTATTGTAAAAAGTAATCATGTCACTTGGGATTATGATGATTCAGAGTTGAAGTAATTATATGTCTCTTGTGATACAGCTGACTTGGGGGATTTTGTTAACCTGCAGAAAATAATAAGGAAAAAAAAATTAAACAAAACAGCACCTTGAATACTCATTTATTGAGCACTTGGTAGGTACAAGGTAGTGAGGATACAAATATGAAAATGATACAATCTCTGTCCTCAAGGTGCTTACAATTAAATACAGAGAGGAATGAGACCTGTACAAGTAACTGAAATGGAGGTTGACATATGATTAAACGCATGGGGAAGGCCTAACAGGAGATTTCAGTGGGGTCACGGTTTGACAGGTTGGTGAGTGTAAGAACCTAATTCTTTTTGTTAGAGGTCCTGTCTCCTAAGGCTGAATTCAGTGCAAACCACATACCTGGGTGCAGAACAGAGATTTGATGCAGTATCTCAAACTCTCTTCTTGGCCTTCTTAATGCCAACAGGCAAATGGAGCTGGGCTGTGGTGAAACATGGCTTTTAGGCAAGTGCCTGAGATAGAGCTTAGAGAAGGAAGCAAAGAGAGGACAATGGAGTTACTCAAGACCTCATATTTCAGTTTGTTCTGAATTTTGATATATTGTATTTGTCCAAAAGCTTCCAGATACGAAAGTGCTTATGACTCGGATGATACATTCAGATATATAAAATGTGACTTTCAGTTGTCCTAACGGGTACGTTGTTAAATTCTTTCTCACTTAGTCTGTTTTCTCTCTTAAAACATATTCACAGATCTTTTGCAAACAGGGCCAATGTGATAGACCAGATAACTTGACATAATAAAAAATCTAATTGAAACCAGAATGTAGACCTGAAAAACCAAATGAATTTGGCCTCACTGTTACTCTTGAACTGATAAATTAAAATTAAATGCTATTTCTATATATTTCTATATGAAGATATTAAAATAGCAGATGTCAGTAATGATTAATAGGTCAATAAGAACTTGGCTGCCAGCATATGTTTAATTAAAGGCTGTTTCTTAATTAGCAAAGTGAAAGATATTTTGGTGAGAATGTCACTTCCATAGTGTATGTACAGCCTTTTTTTTTGGGGGGGGGATGTTGGTAGTAGTTTGCAACATAAGGGGCCCACTGGAAGCTACTGGTATTATTGTATGATTTGTCAGAAAAGTAGTCACTCATTTCAACCATGTAGAAAAAGTCACACACCATATGTTCCTATAAATTGTGATCTCACACAGGGACAGCATTCTATAGTGAATCAGTCCATGTTTAATGTCACCTCAAGTATAATTGGTGACAATGCAGATGTAACACTTTGCTGGTACAAAAAGTATCAATAGAAATTAGATGGGGGATGAGGTGGGAGAATATTGAAGCTGTTAAGAAAGTGATGGTCTCCATCTGTTGCTGTCCTGGAAAAAGCCAAAAACATCTTTTGATGAGGAAGCAGTGTATGTGTGTGTGTACTGGGGAGGAGAGATTACTGTATAGGCTTTTAAAACTTTCTCATTCAAATAGTTGATGACAGCTCAGGTGGTTAAAGCATAATTCCAGTCAGGTCAAGATTGTTGGTTTGATATCTCCTAAAGGAAAATGCCCTTGATATTATCGGCATCTTGAGCTCCATGCTTTCTATATTCAAGGTCTTCAAGTTAGAACAAAGAATATCTTGAATTAGTTTAATAATACATCCAATTGATGAGGTCTAGAGGTTTGGGGTGCTGGGAACCCCAAGATTGTGATATGGGCCCTGTCTGAATGAATTCAACTCAAATCTTCTTTCAGCCAGAGAAAAAGTTTATTAGAGATAAATCATATAGGCCAGGTGAGGCATGAGAAAAGCTCAGCCTTTTGGGCATGAGAGATTCTCAGCCTTTGAATGGGAGCCAGGGTGGATCTTATATACACTAAAATAACTTTGGGTGACCAAAGGAGGGGGCTGGGAAAAGGGTCTAGGTAAGAATTCAGATTGGAAGGTCTGAGAGATTGAATAGACAATGGGAATAGATAATGAAGGGAACTGGAAGGCTTATGAATAAGGTCAAAAGGTGGGGCTAGGGCTTTCAAAAGGAAATAAGGGGAGTAGATAAGGAACCTGAAAGTTTAAGGGTTTTCTGGGGCTTGTAGACAAACTGGAGCCAGATTCTTTTTAGGGGAAGGGGTGAAGATCTTGAAGATCTTGGCTTGGGCCCACACCCCCATTAAAATGGTGTACTCTTATAATTCAGTTCACAAAGAGAAAAAAGTAGGTCAAATTTCTTTTCTCTAAAACTCTAGGGGAATCATTTATCCAGAAACAATGCTATGAGTCCTATTAAAAGCAATTAGCTTTCCTTTTTCATACAACCTCAGGTCTTTTTTACCGTTATATTAAAGAAACATTGAACATGGCTTTTAATTTTCAAATTGTCTCCCAGTTTCCATGAAATTCCATAATTGCCATGTTTTCCTGGGTGGTGGGTAAGGAACGTACTGGCGTGTGACCAATCTTGATGAAGATTTGGTGAATTTTACAGGTATCCCATTGGTATAATCAGCTTTTTAAGTGGCACCAAGTAAATCGGTTCAGAAAGGAATCTTTTGAGTGAATTTGGTTTTCACAGTGTAACAGCTCTTCAGATTCTGCTGGTTCATCCCTAATTTTTTTTTACATACCTGTTCAGAAGTGACATTGCTCTATAGTGACTATCAGAGCGTAACTAGAAACGTATAATATAAGAAAGGAATGTCAATCCTCCCAAGCAGTGATATGCTATAATCTGGCTCAAAATTATTACCACAGTTAGTGGGGCACTCGAGACAGCATGAAATATACTAAGTAGAAGGATAGTGAGTTAGAATATAGATTAGAATTCTGAAATATTGTTAGCTTTAAAAATGTGTTTCAGGTTTGTTTTATTTTTCCTACTTAGGTGGCCCAAATTCATTTAATTCCCCTTCTGTTTATATTCAACAAACCCCATTCCGTTCAGCTTCCAATTTCTGTATGTCTTCCTATTGAAATTCAGCTCTTCATGCATTCTGACCTTTTCATTGTGAATTGTGGTGCCGTTAGAAAGGTAAACACATGCAGTACTTGTTATTCAATGAGTGTGGATAGGTTAATCCTTTTGTACAGACAGTCTCTTTGGCTAAGAGGCATCTTAAACAAATAAAGGTTTTACCAAAATGCTAATTTCTGAGTCTTTCTGTCAGTTGGTTATTTCTAGTTTATATTCATTTCCTGTCTAGCAGAGTTTCAAAAGAACTTCAGTGTACATAAGTCTAGGCAGGGGCTATTTGTAACCTAGCTCAAAAAAAAGCATTAGAACTTTTGACTTTCGTTCAGCCTTTGCTTCTTCCCGTTACTAGGTTGTGGGTTTATGTTTGTTTTATTGTGGCAAGGCCATTTAATACTAAGGCCTATACCTTCTTTTTTATCTTATTCAAAATGAAATAAATATAATGTTACTAACCAAACATAATGGATGTGATTCTGATTTTACAAGTTGAAAATAAGTATTTTAACTTGAGACTTTATATTCATGATGCATCATGGTCAGATAATAAGCGTCTAGGGGAGTCTTCATGCCTTTAGGGAACACTTCTAATAAGTAACATAAGGTTGACTTAAAATTCAGCACTCTTACTAACTGTAGCATCTAGCTGCATACCCTAAGGGGAAGCAAGAGGCATGTGGGAATTCAGTAGCCTTCATCCTTTACTCATTCTGTTAATGAAAGAGTATTTTTGAAACTTTAAGTCTTCAAGAAAAACCTTGATGACCACTTATTGGGTACGTTATAGAATGGACTCATATTTTTGGTTAAAAAAAAGAAGTATTATACTAAAGATCCTCTACAGTCTTTTTCTGAAGATTTTTTTTTTGTAAGCTTTATAACAAAAGACACTTAATGGACAGCATTGGTATACTATGATTGCTGCAAGTTTAAAATAACTAAGAATCTAAGTGGCAGAATATGCCATGATAGAACCTATTTATTCAGAAGGAGTTTCTTATACAAATGAAATTATAGATACTTCAGAAAAGTTTAACTATTTATCAAATTGTAAATGTGTCAAATGGGATAATGAAAGACCTGAATGAATTGTGAGTACGTGAAGTTATAAGTCATCAAGATAATTTGGCAACATGGTTAGAGCTGATAAGTCTGGATTTTTCACTTTCTTGGTCAAAATCCTTTCAAGTTTATTAACTTTCCTAGTTCTTTGAAACCACAGTTATTTGTGTCTTTGCTCTCCCTCCCCATGGAATCACGGAGAACTAAAAATTTTATGTGCAAGTGTTATGGGAAGTAATAAAGAAGCAAAAGACCATTCTTGTGTGTTCATGGTGAGCCCCACTCCTAGGCTTGCATAAGCAATGGAGGCTTAATACTGACTTCATTTAATCATAAAAACAAAGTTTTTGAGTTGAAACAAACTTGGTGGCCATCCACTCCAATTCATACCTGAATAGTTAGCATAGAGTAGTGTATAGTAGGCTAGACCTGGAATTGAGAAAGCATGGGGTCAGTTCCTGCCTCTGACAGCTTGTTAGCTGTGTGACCATGGGCAAAAAAGTCATTCAAAGTCTTAGATTGCCAGTTTGCTCATTTGGAAAATGGGGATGATAATATTCTATTAATTGCCTCTCAAGACTGTTGTATAGCTCAAATGATATAATGTGTGTAGAATGTATTAGGATTTTTAAAAAAGTTTCCTCTTATTCAATTTTATCTTTTGGGGCTCAGGGCATCTCTCTTGGAGATTTAGCTGATTGAAGCCTATCTCCTGTTAATATTAGCCTTACCTGGCTAAAACCTGACTCATGGAATGATAGTATGAAGGGATTTTGTTGTTGTTGTTGTTGTTCTTGAGATAAGAAATCAAAAGAAAGGAAAAAGGGAATGTAGCATTTGCAAAAATTTTAAGCCTTTCCAAAGGGATTAAGCTAGTGTTATTTATGGAATGATTCTCTTTGGTTACCTTTGTGTCATGTAAATCTTTCCCTCTCAATCAGCCTATTGTAAATTCTTTACACATAGCCTTATAGTACTATAGAGTAAAATTTTGCAGACTCATTGTTTAAATCTGTAACTCAGTTTGTTTACAAAATCAGTCTAATTCTTTTTGTTTAAACTTAATGACTTTGGAAGAAGCATGACATAATGATTCTATTTGACCAAGCCTGGGTGACCTTTAAGACCTAAAAAGGGCATAAAAATTGTTATATACTAAAAATTTACTTCTCTCTCTCACTGATGTAATTTTTCTCTATAAAACAACTTGGTCTGAACCTTGATCAGGGTTCAAGGTTATTTTTCTGAATCCTACATTTGTGTTTAAGCATAATAAAACCAAGGTTTTGATCTCTGCAATTTCTGTACTATGATGGTATTATTTGGCAGCATTTACCTATCATATGAACTTGCTTTTCCCTTAACAGATGTTTTACAAACCAGAACAGTGATGTCAAACTCAAATAGAAATGAGTCCCTGTGGACTACACATTGACTTAAAAAACTGTAAATTAATATTATCTCTTTTATGGTATTTTTATTTATTTTGTTAAATATTTCCCGATTACATTTTAATATGGTTCCAGGCAGCACTTAAGAGGGGCCACATGCTATAGAGTACTAATTAATTGTCAGTTATCATGACTTGAAAGATCATAAAGAATAGGAAAAGTACCAAAGGTTTGAAAAAGGGCTGTTATCCTAATTTTCAAAAAAGTGAAGAGTATGGAAAACACACATTATAAGCCAGTGAGCTTGAATTTTATTTCTAGTCAAATCCTAAAACCTGTTGTTACCAAAGGGGTAGTTTGCAAACATCTGGAAAAGGAAGCAATGATCATAAAGAACCAGCATGACTAACTCAAGAACTCATCATGCCTGGCTGACCTCTTTGCTTTTACTAAGAAATTAGGCCACCTCTCTAGTTCAGCTCTTATTTACCTCCTCTCAGACTGTTGCAAGAACCTCTTAGTTGGACTCCTGGCTTCCAGTTTCTTTTCAATCTTTCTTCCACACAGCTGCCAAAATAATCTTCCTAAAGCACAAATCTGACCATATGAAGAACCTTCAGTGACTTACTAGTATTTCTAAGATAAAATACAAACTACTGATCTTGGATTTTAAAACCATTCACAGCTATTAATTTCACAATTGAATTCACAATCATTTCTCATTAATTCTGGCAGCTTCTTGGCTTGTCCTTCGTAATCTTTTCAGGCTTATTTCCATTTACTCCATTTCAGTCAAACTAGCTTACTTTCTGTTTCTAAATTTGTCATCCATCTGCCATCTCCATATATACATTGACTACCCCATTATCCAGGAATTGTATGTACTCCCACCTTACTCCCACCTCTTAGAATCCCTAACTTCCTTCAAGGGACAGCTTTTGTGCTTCCTCCTTGAAGAAGTCTCACCAAATATCTTGTAGAGGCTCCTCTCCTCTCACATTGGCACCCTGGGACAAAGAGCCCTAATTAGAGGGCCTAAATACAGCCACGGCTCTAACCCAAGTAGCTGGTAGGAGGGGGCTCTGTTATGAAGGGCTTTGAATGCCAAGCAGAACATTTTGTATTTGCTCCTGGTGGTAATAGGGAGCCCTTGGAGTTTAGTGAGTAGGGAGGTGACATGGTCAGATGTCCGCTTTAGGAAAATCACTTTAGTGGAGGAAAGGAAGATAGTTTGGAGTGGAGAGACTTGCTCTGGAAATGAAGATCTGAGTCCAGTCTTTATGCCTTGGCTACTGCCACTAGGACTTCTACAGTAAACCTCTTCTCCAGCATAGAACTCTCTTTCAGAAACATCAAGTGCATTGGAAACCCCAGATCAGCTGGTAGCATTGTGACCTTTTTTATTTTAATGGAGTTCATGTAACTAATATTGTGCTATGCCAGGTACACTATGGCTCCAAAGGGTTCATGAGGCCTTTAGCAGAGAACCTTGGTGTAAAAAATTTTTACCATTTTCTTGCTTTCTTTCTCATTTTGTCTGCATTGGTTTTGGTTGCGTAAAAATTTCATAGTTTTATGTAATCAGAATTATCCATTTTACTTCCCATTATCCTTTCTACCTCTTGTTTAGTCATAAACTCTTTACTTATCCATAGATCTCACAGGTAATTTTTTCATGCTCCCCTAATTTACTAATGACATCACCCTGTATGTCTAAATCATATACCAATTTTTACCTTATCTTGGTATATGGTACCTGTTGGTCTATGGTCTGTAGGCATTTTTTTCTGGCTGTCCCCATTCCTGGAACACTCTTCCCTCCTTCCCTCTGACTACTGATCTCCCTGAATTCATTTAAGTCCCAACTAAAATCCTACCTTCTACAGGAAGCTTCCCCAACCCCTCTAAATTCCAGTGTCTTCCCTCTGTTAATTATCTCCTATTGATCTGGTATGTTTATTTCATTTATTTTAATCTTGTCTCCAACATTGGGTTCACTTTTGTTATACCTTGAAGGTAGGGACTGTCTTTTTCCTCGTTCTGTATTTACTCCTACCCCTAGCACTTAGCATTGATATGGTACATAATAGGCATTTAACAAATATTGATTGATTGAGTACTTTTATCAATTTCATATGCATTACTTGAGCACATGTTGAGTTCAAGGCACTAAGATAATCAGTATTAAAGGGCAAAAATAAAAGAACACTCTCATTTCCCCAAAGGTTGTTAAGGCCAGTTGTTCATTTCAATAAATAGTTATTAAGGACCTACTGTATGAAGAAGAGAAAAAAGGGGAAAAAAAGCTTTTTTACTCAAGGATCAAAGGAGAATAAGAAATGCAAAAAATGATAAAGCAGAAATTGTCATATAGCCTTCTGAAGTGGGAATCTGTGGTATGTCCTCAGAGAATAGCAAATCTACTATAATGGAAAATTAGGCCCTAAAGTTTGATTGGAGCCTGATTGTCATGCCAAGGGGTTTTGACTTTGATAGGTATTGAAGAGTAATGAAGTGTTATCGCTGTTTGTTTTGAGGAGGGATACTGAGGGGTTGCTGTAATTAGGCATGGAGAGGGTTTGAAGATTCAAATTTGGAGAAATGGTTGTGAGTTTTGCAATAGTCTAGCTAAGGGATAATGGAGCCTGAGTTAAAGTGGCGAATTGGAGCATTGGGCACAGATGCCACCTACGTTTCAGAAATAGAAGTGACAGGACTTGATCACTGATTATATGTGGGTAACAAGGGGCAGGGAACATTTCAAGAAAACGTGAGAGTCTGTTGGCTTAATTGTGCTCATAATTACCAAGACAAACAAGGAACATTACAAGATTTTGAGGGAACATCCAAGTAAAGATGACTTATCAGTATTTGCCAAATACAAGTCAGACACGTGGTCAGGGCTTTAGATATAGTGTAATGGAAAGGGCACTGAATGTGAACTTGGAGGTCCTGGGTTTTCTGCTACTTGCTAGCTGCATGATATAGGGTCTATTACTTCCTCTTTTAGGATCTTAGTTTTCTCCTCTATAAAATGAGGTGTTTAGAATACCTAGAATTATAGATGGCATTTATATAGCTCTTTAAGGTTCACAAAATGCTTTCACAACAGTCCTATGATATTGTTCCCATTGTGCAAGTGAGGAAGCTGAGGCAAGAAAGCAGTTAAATGATTTGATTAGGGTTACAAAGCTAATAAGCCTCTAAGACAGGATTTGAACTCAAATATTCTTGACTTTGAGTCTGTATCCACTGTCCCATCTAGCTGCTTAAATCTAGATAAGCTCTAAGGTGATAAATAATTTAGATCCTCTGATTTCCTCTATGTACTTGGTTCCCTGTTGTATAGGTGAAGCTATGAAAATGTGAGATTGCCAAGGCAGAAAGAATAAAATATAAGGCTTTGGGAAAGCCTATGTTATGAGAATAGGATGCAGGAGAGAAGACAGTAGGAATGGCTAAAGAGAAGTAACCCAGCAAAGTTAAGTGTCACAGAGAACAAAGGAAAATATGATCATATTAAGAGTAGGGCAGGAGGGATCTCCAGTAAGAGAGCGTAAGCAAGGCCATTGGGTTTGGTAATAACTTATAAGATCTATATTTTTTTTTCTTTTCTTTTAAGGTCTATATTCTTAACAAAAGAAAAGAGAAACAAAAGGAAAATATACAAAAATGAGATGCTACTTACCCACGCAAAGCATGTAGTAAGGTGTTTTTTTTAATTAATGTGTGTGTGTGTGTGTGTGTGTGTGTGTGTGTGTGTGTGTGTACTAGTCCTAATGTCATGGTACAGGAATCTGCTCCCCATTGTGTTCTGCACACAAAGCAGTTTGAGTTTTTGCTTAAATCCAGATGGAGATAAATATGTTGTGTAAGATTGATGAAGGTTAATATTATCATAGTGTATTTTTTCTTAAACAGGAAGTGCTCCTTAAGAATTACTTTACTATAGGAACAGTCAAATGAATCATGACAGAGTGCTTCTCCTGGACTCAGGAAGATATTAGTTCAAATTCAGCCTCAGACACTTACTAGCTGTGTGACTTTGGACAAGTCACTTACCCTTTGTTTACTTTGATCCACTGGAGAAGGAGATGGCAAACCATTCCAGTATCTTTGCCAAAAAAATTTCTCAGACAGTACGTTCCATGGGGTCATGAAGAGTTGGACACAGCTGAATGACTGAACAACAACATCTCATCAAAGGGGCAGAACGTATACCAGGAACACTCTAGGCAGCTCAGTGCAGTGGGAAAAAACGCTAGACTTGGAGGGAGAGAACTTGAGTTTAAATCCCTTCTTTGTTACTATTGCATGACCTTAGGAAAGTCACTCTTCCACTCTGGGTCTCAGTTTCCTCCTATATGAAATGAGAGGGTTGGACGCAGATCCATTCCAGCTCTAAATTCCATGATTCATATACATCATTTATGATGACATCTTTCCTGGGTCTATTGTCACTGTGAATCTGGCAAGACTGGTAGCACTCTAGAGACAGCATCTGTGTCCTCATGTTGCTCTACTACATTTGACTTTTTCTGTGCATCAGAGTCAACCCATCTTCTTCTTCAGCTTTTTCCCTTATATTCACATCTCTGTGTTTACTAAATAGGGGCTGATGATATTCCCTTATTTTAAGTAACCTTATACTGAAGAACTCTAGAATAACATGGACGAGGAAGAAACAGGGAGGTTCAGAAGAAAAAAATAGTTGTTTTTAAAGAATTAACTTTATTTTCTGATATCTCTTATGAATTTCATTATAGTCAGACTGAAAATAAACTTTTAAAAATATATTTTAGATATGTGTGTACATTTATATACATAGAAAAGGATGTACACATTGAAACATAAGGAAACAGTACCTACATGCCCATGAAATCCAGCTAATACCCTCCTCTTTCCTGGGAATAAATCAACCACATCGTACACTGGTTTTACTATATATGGGAGGAGAAGGATAGAGATGTGGAGGGAGCATTGATCTTATATTACCTAATGATTTCCTCTAAGATTCACATTCAATTTTCGTCTGAGGGACATGAATCTTTCCTTACCACTGCACTCAAACTGCCAATATGTAAAAATGTTCTTGGAAAGTACAATATCTCTTAAAAGATCAGTCATTTTTCTTTAATTCATCTTTGCCAAATACTATAACTTTAAAACAAGCCATTTGCGCAATGTGATTGAATCATCCCAATCTTTGGAATAAAACTGATTTCATGACTAGCATGGGATATTAGGATTGCCCCATAGTATTCTTTCCATATGCCCTTTCTGATCTGTTAATCAAAATTCTGGCATTTTTATATAGCAATATAATTTCATGGATTTCTAAAAAGTTCTCACAAGAATATTAATTGAATCACGGGATAAGCAGAATTTCACTGTTATTATAGATAAAACAAAAATAGGAAGTTTGGCCTTTCATCCAAAAATGTTTAAAACTTAAGTAGCTGTGATGAATAGTTTAAAAATGAATCAAATAACCCAGTGAATAATTTTCATTTAGAAAAAAAAATTAATTTCTGAAATTTAATTTACCCTAAGTTAGGACAGATTACGGGTACAAAAGCATGCAGAGCATGACAAGTATGTGTTTGTTATTGTTGCCTTCCTTTGGAACCACAGTAGAGGACTTGTTCCCACCATCAGTATATGATCATGGTGAGGGCCATTAAGTTTGAGGGAGAGCCAGAACTTTATTTGAAGGTCCAGACTTTAAACCTATAATAGCGCTAAGTTTTTCTTTCCATTTCCAAGGATGACCTTGTTGCAGAGACAAGATCTGCACATCTTAAAAAAAATAGACAGTTATTTGTCTTGTGCATTCATCTGCCTATAGGTAAGGAGGGACGAGGACTTGATGATTATCATATTCCCAATCTCTTTTTTATATCTAATCTCTAAATTGCTGATTTAGAAGAGTCCAAATTAAAGCTTCTCCACTTCTTTCTGCTTAGTGCTTTCTACTATTCCATATTGCCATATGCTTGATTTGTAATCTTTCAGAGCAATATCTCTTACTTATTTTAGGGAATTTTCTTCATTCCCCTTTTTTAAAATTTTTGAATACAAAATTTGTTTGTGTAAATTCTCATATTTAATTTTCTTTGTGGGCCAAGTCAATAGATATTAATTTTCTTCCTGCTCAATGCTGGTCTAGAAGCTGTGTTGTTTATAAAAGAAATAGAAAACAGGTTCCCTTCCCTCACAGTTTTTACACTCTAATTAGGAAGGCAATACATGTATTCTATTATTAGTAGACAATATATGATAGCATATAAAGGGACAAATTAATTTTGTTGTTTTTCAGTTGTGTCTGACTCTTCAAGACCCCATTGACCATAACATGCCAAGCCTTTCTATCCTCCACTATCTCTCAAAATCCATCCAATTTCATATTCCTTGTTTCCATGATACTGTGCATCCATCTCATCCTCTGTTATCCCCTAATCTTTCCCAAAATCAGAGTCTTTTCCAATGAGTCCCGTCTTCTCATTATGTGGCCAAAATATTTAAGATTCAGCTTCATTATTTCATCTTCCAGTGAATAGCCTGGATTAATTTCTATTAGGTATTGACTGATTCAGTCTCCTTGCTATCCAAGAGACAAATGAGATGATCTCTCTGAGGACTTGCTACATTTTGTTGTGATCCACAAGTGAAGGGCTTTAGCGTAGTCAAAAAAGTGAAAGTAGATGTTTTTATGAAATTTCCTTGTTTTCTCCATAATCCAGAGAATGTGGGTAATTTGGTCTCTAGTTCCTCTACTTCTTTGAAAACCAGCCTACTCTTCTGGTAATTCTTGGTTCACATATTACTAAAGCCTAGCTTGCAGAATCTTTTTTTTTTCTTTTTTTGGTAAGACAATCAGGGTTAAGTGACTTGCCCAAGGTCACACAGCTAATAAGTGTCAAATGTCTGAGGCCAGATTTGAACTCAGGTCCTCCTGACTCCAAGGACAGAGCTCTATCTACTGCACCACTTAGCTGCCCTTAGCTTGCAGAATCTTAAGCATAACCTTGCTGGCATGTGAAATGAGCACATTTGTTTGGTAACTTGAACGTTGTTTGGAATTATCTTTCTTTAGGATCAGGATATTTTCAATCCATTGGCCACTGTCGAGTTTTCCAAATTTGCTGGCATATAGAGTGCAGTGGTTTAACAACATCATCTTTTAGGGTTTTAAATAGCTCACCTCCACTAGCCTTATTGTTAGCAATGCTTCCTAAGGCCCTCTTGACCTCCTTTTCCAGGATGTCTGGCTCTAGATCAGTAACCCCACCATCATGATTATCAGTAACATTAATACCTTTCTCCTGTAGTTCTTTTGTGTATTCTTGCCACCTCTTCTTAATCTCTTCTGCTTCTGTTAAGTCCCTACCATTTTTGTATTTTATTATGCCATTTTTACATGAAAAATTTCCATGATATTTCTAATTTTCTAGGAGATCTTTTGTCTTTCCTATTTTATTCTTTTCTTCCATTTCTTTGCATATCTCATTTTAAAAAACCTTCTTGTGTGAGACAAATGAAAAATCTGAGAGACAGTTTCTGGATAATTAATAATCAATTCATTAATTATGCTAGCAAATATTAAGTTGAGGTCAGAGGTCTCTCATAGCCAAAGACACCTAATGGAGATACTGAATTTCATAAATATTTTTGGAAAAGTGGGTGTTCCCAACAGGTGGAGATCAACCTTAATTGGTGAACAATCAGTGAGAGAATGAATATTCTTTGAAAGGTGGGCTTTTTCTAATGAGCGGCTGGGGGGATGTAACTTTGATCATGCCAGCACTCCTGGATCATTCTGGGTGGGATGAATTTGGGGGCAAGGTCAGAAATGTCCTTGAGAGACTGGGCTTTGAATGAGAGAGCGCAAAGAGGATCTTTGCTTGTTTGGGGTTTTTTTTGGCTAGGCAGTGGGGTTAAGTGACTTGCCCAGGGTCATACAGCTAGTAAGTGTTACGTGTCTGAGACCAGATTTGAACTCAGGTCCTCCTGACTTCAGGCCCAGCTTTCTATCCACTGAGCCACCTAGCTGCTTCTAAGGCAAACAGAAATGAAATGACTTGGCCAGGGTCACACAGCTAGTAAGTGTCTGAGGCTGGATTTAAACTCAGGTCTTCCTCACTCCAGAGTGCTTTATCCACTGAGTCACCTAGCTGCCTCCAAATAGATAGATACATAAAAATATATAAGATAAACACATACGTGAATAGATATGTAGATGTGTGTACATATATGCATATATATCTCTAGGCTTAATCTCCAGAGAACAGCTGATCACTGCTCCCCTAAAGGTTCAAGGGGAACTATTAGGAGCTGGAGTTTTTCTAGTAGCTCCCAACTGCAGTGTTCCCCACAATGTAACTGAAATGGTTAACCTCTACCAAATGTCAATCAAATGGATATCAATTAGCTTTAAAAATAACAATAACAGTATAATAATAGTGATAATTATAATAACTAGCATTAATTTAATGCTTTACATATGTTAGTCATTCAGTAGAATAGATTAAGCCTACAGGAGTAAATGAACCTAATAGCCTAGTGTTCAATAAACCCAAAGACTTCAACTACTGGGGTAAGGACTCATTATTCAATAGAAATTGCTGGCAAAACGAGAAAGCAGTCTGGCAGACATTAAGATATAAACTAGCATTTCATACCAGATACCTATATAAGCTCCAGATGGATACATAACTTTGACATAAAGGATGATAATATAAACAAATTAGAGGAGCAAAGAAGAAAATTATTTTCAAATCAATGGATAGGGGAACAGTTCATGACCAAACAAGAGACAGATGTGATTAAGGAAGATAAAATGGACTGTTCTGATTATATAAGACTTAAAAAAGCTTTTGCATAAAAAACCCATTGAATTTAAAATTAAGTGGGGAATGGGGAAAATATCTGCAGCAATTTTCTCTCATTAAGTTCTCATATACAGGAATTGATTCAAATTTATTAGAACAAGAACCATTCCCTTCCACAGACAATTTATCAAAGTACATGTATAAATAGGCAAGTTTCAAAAGAAGGCATCCAAGCTATCACCAACTATGTGAAAATGATCTAAATCACTAATTAGAAATATGCAAATTAAAGCAGCTCTGACCCCCCACCTCTCACCTGTCAGATTGGCTAAGATAATAAAAGAAAGGACAATTACAATTGTTAGAAGGGCTACAGGACACAGGGGAGAGTAGATTCTTGTATTGTGACATCAGTGCTAATGTACACACATACAAATTTTTTTAAAAAGTCACCACATGATTTCTTGATCACAGAACAATAATACCTTTTCTCAAGGAAAGTATAGATCATATAAACTATCACCAAATCCAGTGTTATTTCCCAAGTCCTCCTACCAGAGAACCCCTCCCCTCCTGCCTTGTGTATTTTAGGTAGAAATGTTAAGTGGTTCAGCAATTTATAACTATTGCCCTAAAGTCACTAAATCGTACATGTCCTTTAATCCAAACCCTTTGATCAAAGAAAGAGAAAAAGTGCCTATATATTCCCCCCAAAATTCTTATCTCTTTTTGTACTAATAAATAACTAGAAAATAGTGGGAAACCTATATACTGGGGAATGGCTAAACAAATTATGATATATGAACATAATGGAGTATTATTATGCTATAAGAAATTGTGAAAAGGATGATTTCTGAGAAACCTGGGAAGACCTATATAAACTGATGCAGAGTAAAATGAGCAGAATTAGGAAAACAATTTACAAAGTAATAACATTTCAAAGAAAAACAATTTTGAAAGACTTGAGAACTCTCATAAATGCAATGACCAGCCACATTTCCAGTAGATTGATGATGAAGCTATTACTTCCCTCTAGAGAGGGAGGTACAGGACTCAAGATGCATAAAAGACATACATTTGCCAACAGCCAGTGTGGGAATTTATTTTGTTGACTGTGTATTTGCTGCAAGGGCTCTATTTTCCTTTTTTCTTTTCCATGGGGTTTAGAGACCAAGGGGAGTTAGGGATCAAGTAGTGGGGTAGCTTTAAAGCTATAGGTTAATCTTATGGTGTATTGAAAAAGAAAAGCAAGGTATATATAATAGAGATCTACACTTTAATGTATTATTCTCTTTGTCCCTCTACATATATAGAAATAACTAGTCTGTGGTGTTGATCATTTTCGTTGCAATAAAAAATAATATTGAAAACAAAGATACTACCCTGCCCTGTCTTTGACATATCATTTCTCTTTCCTTTAAAGCCTCAAAGAAGAGAAAGAGAGACTGTCTCTTCAAATCCTTTTTTTATACACTCCATTACTCCATTACTGCATTCCTTCCTTATCACTCAGGTAGCTGAAGGGAAACAATTACAGAAAACCTGCAACTGCTCTGAAATAGGGGAAGGGTCATATCGTTATGCATGTCAATGTCAAGAAGTGGACTGACCAACCCTTGATGTGAATTGCAACCAGACAGGGCATATTTTATACTGGCCATTACATATGTGTATAGATATGTACATATACACATATACTGATATACACACTTACCCTGGAGTTCTTTATAGCAATGAAATCTCACGTCTGGTCCCCTTGCTATTTTTATGTCCAGAATAGCAGGTATTAGCATCTATTAGGGGCAGTTACTAAGGAATATTCTGAATCTTATTGAAGGTCCCTGTAGGGAAGTATCACAGTTTTGAATAGATGTGGGTAGGTAATAAGCCCTTACATACAAAAAAGTAAAAGAATTGGAGTCATAGTGTACAAAAGAAAAAACATAAGGGATTAGGGTCAGAGAAGGGATTAACCATAAATCATGAGTGAAGCTAAGTAGGTTTTTGCTATCTTTACATAGCAGAATAAAAAAGAAGAGGTAGATTTAAAATGCACAATGAGAGATTTCAGTTGAGGAGAATTGGAAATGACAGAGATTGATGCTCTTGTCTTTCTTTTAGCAACTTATATCCCAGTGCCTTACTCTTTAGTCGATACAAGCCTATCCTCCCTTCCTTCATTTTCATCTAGTCTTTTCCCACTCTTCCAAGTAGCAGTTCTTTGAGATGGAAAACAGTGAATTATTATCAAGATTGACTAGTGACCATTCCATTATTTCATATAAAGTCCCATAAGAAGAAGCATTAATTCACCAAGGAGGCAGCATGGTGCAGCGGAATGAGCCCTGGATTTGATAACCAAAGACTTGGGCTGAATCCATACTTAGTATCTTCACAACCTGGAACATGCTACTCTACCTTTCAGATCTTCACTCTTACTCTATCCACAAGATGAAGAGGTCAGACTAGGTAAGAATCTTTAAGATCCACTCTGTGTCTTTCCATGTTGATGATCCTAATTGTTTCTTCCCCCTTCTCTATTCCCTGACTCCTCTAGGATTTTTCCTGGTCTCCTTCATGAGACCCATGCAGGAATGCTTTCTCTGTACTTGTAATGACCCTCTGATAAGATGAGACTTTGAAAAAGGTTTGTCCCTTGTCCAGCCCAGATATGAACCCTGGTTTGGTAGCCACCTACTCTTTTTTCTATCTTCTCTATTTGTTTAAATATCTTAGTTTCTGATATCCACTTCCAAACTAGGGGGCATGATGTGGTAGACAAAAAAGCTGATCTTCAAGCCAAGAAGAAACTTAGGAACATACAGGCTGTGTGACATAGGAAAGTCTCTTAACCATTCACTGTTCTAGGCTACTCTCTAAAATATAAATTGCAGAGAAAATGCTGATCTTTAGCATTACAGGGAATTTCCATGCCTAGTAATTCCCTATTCAAATGAAATCAAAGGCCCAGGCCCTATAAACCGTGTAAATCTTAATCTATGACCTCTCATTATACTTACTCTCTCTCTGTCTCTGTCTCTGTCTCTGTCTCTGTCTCTCTCTGTCTCTCTCTGTCTCTCTCTCTCTCTCTCTCTCTCTCTCTCTCTATATATATATATACACACATATATATACACACATATATATGTGTGTGTGTGTATATACACACACACACATATATATGCATGTACATACATACAGACACACACATATATGTGTGTATGTATATTATATACATATATATGTTTACATATAAATATAGATATATCTGCTTATGGAGATATATGTAAAGATATATAGAGATAGAAACATGTAGTTATTTCCTCTCTTTCTCCTCTCTCGTAGGTCACTTGTATTTGATGGGCTTCAATAGCTTTGACCAAAAATATTTTCTCTTTATTCTGTCTTTTATTTTTAGGGAGATGAAACTTCTAAAAGTCTCTAGCTTTCTGCCCTATTTATAGCCTATAAAAATTGATTTGTCTGTGTAGACTTTTCATGTTATATGGCCTTGTTTATATTTCTTAAGTTACTTTTATTTGATGAACTTGCATGTCAGATGCCCTGTTTACCCCTGATTTCTTCAGTAGGAATAATTCAGATTCTTCTCTCATGCTTCAAATCTTTTTTTTTTCATTGATGGTTAAGTGCAACATTGCAGGCTATGTTAACTTAGCACAAAAATGTTTTTCAGGATGTGATATTCTGGACTTTTCTTTAATTTCTCATCATTGATGAATAGTCTTACATATTCAGACTGTTTTTCTTTGCTGTTTGAAGCATCTCCTCCTGATGACTTTCAGTGTTCTTTAATACTGACTAGTTTTCTTGTATGATTTCCTGAAATGTCATTCAAGCTTGTGGTTTCATCTAGTGGTTCTCTCCCTACCCTTCAGTCCCACAGACATCATTAATTATCATCTTGTCTGTTCATATTTTACATTAAAGGTCAATTGCTTCGGTTTGTAAAAATCTCGTGTTCTAATTTTGTTAAATTTTGATGTTGTTCTGATATTTTTTATTCCATTCCTGCATTTTAGCATTATGAATCTTGTGATATATTTTGTAGTATGTTTTCTAGTTTAGTGAGATTTCCTATGATTTGTTTTAATTTCCCTTTTTGAATTATTCTTTGTGTACTCTGATTTCTGACCTAATTTTCATGATTATTTCTTCCTTTAATGATTATTGAGCTTCTGAACCACTCCAAAGGGTTTTTGTAGCTGTTTTATTACTCTTTTTCAGGGCTAACTGTAGTTGTTACTTTCTTGGGAGAAGCTGTCTAATTTTCATTAGCCCCATGATCTTTATTCATTATATTGAGAACACCTTTTGATTGTATTCTCATTGTTTCAGTCTCTTTGTTATTTTATCTACAAGCTTTGCTTTGTGGTTAATTCTTTCCCCTCTTTTATTATTTTAATTTATTTGGTACTTGTCTTGATGTTTTGAGGTAATAAAAGGGAGCTGAGTGTAGACATGACTCTTCCATCTTGTATCTGCCATGAATTTTTGTATAATTTTAACATTTGGAACAACTTGTGTGAGGAGAGCCCTTAAGACTGTACTTTATTCTTCTGATGTAAATGTTTTGAAATAAATAGAGCAAAAATTTTTGGACTTTTCAGTTGTGTCTGTAGCTCTAGAAAATCATCTTTCAAAGGCTGCCTATCCCCTTCTTATGTTTTCATTAAGGATACTATTGATAGGTGAATATGCTGTTCTCATGAAGATTTTCTAGAGATTAGAAAGTGGGTATCAGGATTGACAGCTGTTGTCTTCTCAATTTTCCCCTCTCTTCTCCATCTCATAAAAGTACCGTATGCATCCTTTTGAAACATTTCTTAAGATCTCTTGAAATTCATTCTGTAAGGACTTATAAAATTGTGTTGCCTTCACTTAAGATTTTTTCCTGTGTCCAGTTGCTCTTTCTGAATTAATTTTCTTAAGTGCTATTTCTACTTTCTCCTATACCATATCCATTAATGAGCTATTTGAATCAAAGCATCATAGTAATGTAACATTATCATCACCAGTAATTTAACAGTTCAATATAGATACACTCTCTTCTAATGGTAAGTAAAATATTCCTTGATCCCCATTTCTACTTCCAGGCTCTCTCTTTGCCACCATTGTCCAATAATCTCTCCCTCTTAGAAGTTCAAAACATAAAAATTTAGTTCCCACTGCATATTAAGGTGGCTGTTCTGTGATGGCCTTTAGCTTATTCTCCCTCTTTCCCAAGGAGTTCAGCACCTCATTCACTCTCTTCCTCACCTCCACACTCCTGTGATTAAACTAGGGTATTTCAGTATCCATGCTGATGCTTCCTCAAACTCTTACAAACTCTTACCACCCTGATTTCCTTACCTTCCTTAAATCCCATAATGTACTCCTTCACACATAGGGACAGTCACACATGGTATGACAGTGTTGCCTATTACTAACCTATAATTCCATAATTGAAAAACTCTCATATTCCTCTACTTGACTATACCATTTTATCAGCCATCTCACACCTTGTCTTACCTGTCCTAAATCCATTCTTTGCCTTTTTCAAGACCTCTAATCCCTCCATCTAGAAGTATTTTCTCAGGCTATTACCCTGCTTTGACTTCACTTTTCTCCCTCTCCAGCACTGACCCCATAGTTAACCAATTGAATTCGCCATAGTCCTCCATTCTTGAATCCCTTGTCCCTTGTCTTGTTGCCTTTGATCAGCCTTGGATTCCCCCCCGCCCCCAGTCTGCCTCCTCCATTTCTATTCACATGATGCAGAACAAAGCCAGAGGAAGTCACACAACACACTCTTCCTCACCTACATGTCCAGTCAGTTGCTAAATCTTGCTTTTTCTACCTTCATAACACCTCTCACAGTTGACCCCTTCTAATTGGTCTACCTGCTTTAAGTCTTTTTGCAGTTCAGTCCATCCTCTTCACTGCTCCCCAAATGATTTTTCTCAACCATAGCTCTGACCCTATTCAGTAAATTCCAGGGACTCTGGCTCTATGATCAAATATAAATGCTTCTCTCTAGTTTTTAAAGCTCTTCACATCCTGACCCTGACCTATCTTTCCGGTCTCACTGTATGTTACTCAACTTCCCATATTCTATGATCTAGCCAAACTGGCATTCTGTCTGTTCCTCACACACAACGCTACATCTCCCATTGTCATGCCCTTGCACTGGCTGTCCCCCATTCCTGGAATACACACTTTCCTTACTTCAGGATCAGAGAATTCCCTTCTTCCTTTAAGATGCAGCTTAAGCATTATTTCTACATGAAGCTTTCCCTGATCTCCCCAACCCCTAGTGTCCCATCCCTTAAACTAAATGTGAATGAAGGAGATCTGTGCTGGAGATGGCATGATCTTGAGAGCATTGAGAATTCCTTTAACCAAAAGAACATAAAAAATCATGACTAGTACTACTAAGAAAAAAGGAAATCAGGAGAACATCAATACCTGTTGATTAATATACCAGCTTTCTCATTTTTGTAAAATCTATAGGAAAATGATCCCTACATGTACCAAATACATTCTTGATGAAAATATGAAAATGAAAGAGCCAGGCTTCCTCAGATGGTATTTTTGCAGTAGAACATATATTTACAGTTATGCAGTTGCTTGAAAGTTGCAGAGAAAATATATGTTGTTCTTATAATTTGTTGATTGCAAAAAAAAAAATAATAATTTGACTCAGTAAAGCAAAATGCAACTCTCCTCCAAGATAATTTTTCATATGTATAATAAGATCATACAAGATTATTTCTCAAATACAACCATAAGAATAACTCAGTTCAGTGACTCTTTTTGATTGTTCATGTTAAAGGAAAATAGTATATCAAACAAAGAGACAGATGTTTCTTTGCAAAAGGAACTTTACTATTGTCATAGAGGATGCTGAGTAGGTCCAAATGAAAGTAGAATTACCAGTGGATCCTGAATTCCTTCAGGTGCTCCTGCTTGCAGATGTTAATTGCATTATGCCATAGAGTATTATCAGATCTTTTCAATAAGATGTGTAATATACAGGTAGATGTCTAGTTGTTTGAATTATTTGGGGGGAAGCACTACAGAAAGACAGTGGATTGGGTCCAGAATTGAATGAGGAAGAGAAAGCAGGATTTTATTTTTCGATTTGTGTACTACTTTCAGTAATACCAAGCTGTTCCCATATGTGCATATGCACAGAGACATGCATACACACACACAGAGAGAAGAAGAGGAAGAAGGAGAAGGAGGAGTAGAAGAATAATTTAATACTGTTCTTCTTAGTGATGGGGAATGCTTATAAATCTTACAATTCCACAATCTCCAAAGAGTTGCAGATTGCTCAAAGGACAATATAGAGATGCATGGTGGAAGTAAGTAGTTTGTAATAGAATATATTTAAGAAGTATTGTAAGTAGTATCATCTAGGAAATATATCATTATAAAAAGAGGTAAGCTGATTGTGTAGTGAAAGGAAGGAATTAACAGCCTAAATACAATCCATTTTCTTTTAGTGAATTTGTAATTTCACTGGTGCAGGGAACTTCCAGTGAAGAAATTTCTGCTTTCAATGCAGATCTGTAGATGTTCTTATAGGACTTGCATGTTTAATTGCCTGGGAGCACCAAGAGGTTAAATAACTTAACTAGGACCAAAGAGACCACACGTGTCAGAGGTGGGACTTGATCTTAGGTCTCCTGGATTCCGAGATCAGGCCTCTATCCATTAAGCCATATATCTCAGGAATGATACACTGGCACTCACAAAATATGTAAAGATCTAGAAGGTCTCCAGAATCTCTGTCAAGGATATTGGACAACATGTACAAGAATATCACTGGGTAAAGGTGTGGAAGGAATAACCATGTTGATGATATCACAGATCCAATGAAGTATTTGTTGAACAGGCAGAAATTTAGTATTACAAAACCATGATATATGAGTAATGAAAGCTATGCTGAATGAACATACTTTGTCATTTAAAATATGCATACATAGATAAGATGGCAGACTAGACGTTTTCTCTGACCTCTATGATTTCTCAAGCCTCTTTAAAGCAGATATCATTCACTAAAGACAAAAGCAACTTTAGTGGTTTCCATGTTTTAGGACACTCAGAATCCAAAAGAGGTTAAAAAATATCCTCCCAAATCCAGGAACTGATACTCACTGACCCTGAACTCATTTAGTACCCCTTTCCTACTTTCTGTGCTATCAGTAGCAAGGCTGCACTAGCAGACCCAAGGATGTGTCATAGGTTTACATCAAAACCCAACCCTGAACCCTGTTGCCCCCTCCCTCTTTCCATTGCCACAGAGACCCCACATCCAGGCTGTGGAAAATTACTTAGGCTTCAACAGCCAGCTTGGCCACAGCCTTTTAGGAGTAAAAGTCTGTTAGGAGCTGCAACCTGGAAGCACCAGTGCCACAAAGCTATGAACTGCCAGTATTCATATAAGCTCAGTTATAGTTATACAGACCAGAGAACTGAGGAAGAGAGGAAGTAGGACAAGACACCAGGATGGGATATCATGTACATGTGGAGCTGTGTTATGTCCCAAAACTGAGGTAAAGAATATAGCATCCAGCTAGGGCTCTGACCATCCAAATGTTACTTAGGATAGAGACTCAGCCTGGTAAAGTGTGAAATGCCTATCATGGGAGAAGACTCAGGGACTCTGAGATCCAGACCACAAGGAAACCATAATCAGAAGGGAAGGAGTCAGGAAGTGAGTGATAAAGAAATAAGGGAGGAAAGACTGAAAGTACCAAAGATTTCAAGAAGAAGAAAACTCAGAGTGCTTGAACATAAACTGATAAATCAACAGGAAAAAAATAAAAACAGAAGGAAAATGAACTCCATACCTAGTAAATAAGTTCAGGCTGCTATGAATAAATACTTCAGACAAACAAACAACAAAAAAAGGCAAATGATACAATATTGATGAGACAATGTATGCTGTAAAATTTGAGAACATTGAACCACAACCCATTGTTCCTGAGTGGTTTAAAAAAGAAAGGAGAATTTGAGGCACATAAATTATGCCCTGCACAACAAAAATAATGAGCAAAATAGAAAACCTTGAATTTTCAAAGTTCCAAAAGGAGAACAATAGATTGGAGATGTAAATTCACAGAACTGAAAGACAGCCTAGAATAAGAGATGCAAAAAACAATGACATTAAAAGAAAATATGCTCATTATGAAAGCAAAACATATTAAACTTGAAGCTAAGATGTGCTGTGACAACCTAAGGATCATAGTTCTCCCAGAAGAACGTGACAGGACAAAAAATATTAATGTAACTATGAAGGAAATAATAAATGAGAAGTCTCTAAAATTTATAAACCTAGAAAATAAAATTCCAATGGAAAGAATTCACAAATTGCCTCCAGAAAAAAAAAAAAGACTACAAGCTTCAAGACACACAGTGGTTAAACCTAGCAGTTCAATTATAAAAGACACATTCTGCAAGCCATCAGGAGAAATTCAAATACAAAAGAAAGGAAATTCAAATAATACAAGACTAATCTACACCTACTATAAAAAGAAGAGAATGGAATAATGTGATCCAAAGAGCAATGGAGCTCAGGATGTAGCCCAGGTTGACCTATCCTGCAAATATGAGCTTAATCATACAGAACAAAAGATTGATTTCAATAATAAAGAAGAATTTGAAACATTTTTTGGAAGAAAACCAAAACTGAAGAAATTATTTGCTTCTTGAACACTTCAAACAACAGAAATGCAGGGGGACTGAATAAATGGAACAAGTAAGAACAGAAACAACAGAAGAGTGACCAAGAGAGACCTGTAACAAAACATCTTTCTAAATGTATATGAGGAGATGAGGTGAAGGCAGAAATATGGTAGAGGCAATAGTGAAGATGCAGACAAGGGGTATTATGGACAGAACACCAGGACTACAAGTGAATGCTTCTTTTGTGGTACTACATTAAAACATGGAAGGATACATAAAAGACAAGAAGAGAGTAAGCAGATAGAAGTGAGTGATATGCCAAGGTCAAATAAGAGTTAGCAGTGAAGGAAAGATGATCATTGTGGTCTCAGAAAGAGGAGAGTATGTGAGGAGGAAAGGGGAATGGTAGAAAAAGAAGCAGAAAGGAAGGAGGCCTTACTTTGAAGGTGGGAAAGGGTTCCACTGATAAATGTTCTTATGAGTGAATAGAGATGATATGTGAGGGGAAATGAGGGCCTTACACTGGATGGGGCCTGAAGGATTTGGGGCTTGAAATTTACTTATCCTGGGGGAGATCAATGAAGTTGGAACCTCTGGAGTCAGCTGCCACCTGTGGAAGTGGGAAAGCATATATACAAGGAGGAGATTTCCAAGCAAATGTAGAAAAAAGGCCAAGAAGAGAGAGAGGGTATAGATCAGTGATGGGCTATATAATCAGGGATGTGGTGGGGAAGGAGTCCTACCATGGGACAGTGATGCAGTGGCTATAGTGATGAGTGCCAGGCCTGGAATTAGGAAGACCAAAGCTCTGAGGCTAACCACTTACAAGATGTGTGAACCTGGGCAAGTCACAACCTCTGTTTGCTTTAGTTTTCTCATCTGTAAAATGGGGATAATAATAGCACCAAGTCTATTGTGAGGATCAAATCGGATAATTATTGTAAAGCACTTAGCACACTGTATGGCACATAAGTGCTACATAAGTGTCAGCTACTGTTTATTTACTTATTATTATTATTGTTATAGACATTGCTCTGGAAATGAGGCACAATGGAAAAGGACAATCCATGGAGCAAGCCTCACAAGGCAATGGCAGAAAGTACCTAAAGGGGAGACCCTAGAATGGATACCTTAGAAACTTTGATAGCATGAAGAATACAAAGAAAGTCATGAATCAAAGAATGAGGGTGTAGAATAAACAGAAAAAAAAGATGAATAATGAAGAGAATGAAAAATCCTTTTTGAAAAGGAGCACAAAAAAGTGAAATTTGAAAACTAAAGAACAGGATTAGGAACAGGAAGGTGAGGAGAGGAAGTTGAATATCACATGGCAAGAAGGAATCAGAGCTGAGGAGAAGAGAGCTGATGGGAACAGTGCCACTTAAAAAAAGATTTAAATAAATGGAGGAATATAATAATGTGTTTACAGCAGAAGAGGGAACTTGAAACTGAAAGGCTTCTGCACAAACAACTTGAATGCACCTAGGTAGGATAAGAAGAAAAGTAGTCAAATAAGAAAAAAAAACCTTCCCATCAAATTTCTCCGGTAAACATTTGGTATCCAGAATATACAAACAACATATTCACTCATAGGAACATTCATCAGTAGAATTCCTTCCCACCTCCAAAGTAAAGCCTCCTTCCCTTCTGCTTCCTTTTCTATCTTTCCCCTCTCCTTATGCACTCCCCTGGAGGCTTTTCTTTATTTAAGACCACAGAGGTCACTTTCCCTTTATTGATCACCTTCGATTTGACCCTGGCACATTACATATGATATAGCCTTTTTCACAATAGAAAAATGGCCAAAGAATACAAACAGAGTTCTCAAAAGAACTGCAAAGTATTCAAAACCACTGGAAATAAATTTCCAAATCACTGCTAATAAGACAAATGCACATCAAAACAACCCTGAAGCTTCACCTCATGCTGGCAAATTTGCGCAGATGACAAAAAATGGCAATACTCAATGTTGGAGGAGTTGTGGAAGAACGGGAACACTAATACATTGTTGGTAGAGCTGTGAAATGGTACAGCTGTTTTGGAAAGCAATTGAGAATTATGAAAAATAAAGTGGTTAAAATGCCCTTTGAACCAGAGCTTCCATGACTGAGATTATACCTCGAGAAAGACATTGATGAGAACATAGTCCCCATATACTCCAAAATATTTATGGCAATACTTGTTGTGACAGCTAAAAATTGAAAATGAAATAGATTCCCATTAATTTGAGAATGGCTAAACAAACTATGATATGTGAATGTAATGTATTGTAAGAAATAATGTATATGATGAACATATAGAAACACAGAAAGCTCAATATGAACTGAGGCAGAGTGAAGTAATCAAAGCCACCCCCCCAAAAAAACCTGCAAACAATATACATAGTAACTACAGCAATTTAAACGAAAAGATCAATGACATACAAAAAATGAAAATCAAATATAACAAAATTTAAATGACCAAGAGGGACTCAAAGAAAGAAATATGAGAAGACACTCCCAGCCTTCTTCCTCTTCATGAAGATGGGAGATCCACAGATTTTTTCAGTGTATCAAGAAATTATGCTGACTTTTTTTTTCCTTTCCAAAAAATACTATTTCTCATGTGGCATGACTCTCTAGGAAGAGTAGGGGAAAGGACACGTAGGATACTATAGTGATGTAAGAAGCAGAAAATATCAACATAAACATTTAGAAAAACAAAACAAAATAGGCACACATATATAAACATATAAATATGTGCATGAGATTTTCCTTGATGCATTTTTCTTCATTGTCTAGAATGCTATCTTCATCATGATTTAAATGCTGACCCTAGTTCCAATGCTCTGTCAACTTGCCCCTTGGAGAATGACAGAGGCCACCTCACTTAAGTTTATAGTGAGGTGGAAATGATCAGGAAAGCTAGACTTGTGTGTTTTTGAATATGACCGAATGATAAATATTTGAGCTCATTGTTCCAAGAATGGGAAGTTGTGATCTAAATTAGGAATTTTTCTTGGAATATTTCTTACTTTTCCCTTCAAATACTTCTCTTTTGCCTTATACCATATCCTAATATTTTAGAGTATCAGTGATGCTATAATAAATTCTTCCAGACTACATTTAGTTTCCTTTTGTTATTTTTAGTTTAAAAATGAATAAGATTGTGTGTTAAATTTTTCATCCAATATGTCTAAATTATTTACAGGTAGTTTGAGCAAAGGAAGAATTAAAACTTTTATCCCCTTTGTTCCTTGCCTTGATGTGAATAATTTGAGTGGTCCTGGCTTGTCAACTAATACTCATCCACTATGTATTCTGCTGATGGTTTTCTTTGTACAGTTCTGTCTCTAAATTTGTCTTGCATTTTTCAAATAAATGTTAATAAATTATAGATGCTTTTGTTAAATAGGCTGAATCTTAGCAATAAAATGAAATAAGATATGGGTAAGAGAAAGCTATACAAAATGAGCATATCCCTTGTCAATTAAGAGTGATGTCAATGACTTATCTGATTTTTATAGGGGGAGAAATGTGTGCAGTGATCATACAGTTAACATAACGTGCCTTGTCATTTGCTTAATCTACTTACATCTAAGTTTTCATGTACAAATTGCGATATCAAAATTCTAATTTAGATCAC